>NC_142437.1:36142424-36445454 GCF_059453495.1 Arachis ipaensis
GGTAGAAGAGGTCAATATGACTGAGAGTCTCGAATCAGAGCTAGAGGACATTTTTAAAGATGTTCAGCTTGATCTGGAGGAACGAGAGAGAACAGAAAAACCTCTGAAAACTCCTCAGGAAGAGGATAAGCCTCCTAAACCCGAGCTCAAACCACTACCACCATCCCTGAAATATGCATTTCTGGGAGAAGATGACACTTTTCCCATGATCATAAGCTTTGCTTTAAATCCATAGGAAGAGAAAGCACTAATTCAGGTGCTAAGGATACATAAGACAGCTCTTGGGTGGTCCATAAGTGATCTTAAGGGCATTAGCCCAGCAAGATGCATGCACAAGATCCTATTGGAGGATGATGCTAAGCCAGTGGTTCAACCACAGAGACTGCTAAATCCAGCCATGAAGGAGGTGGTGCAGAAATAGGTCACTAAGTTACTAGAGGCTGGGATTATTTATCCTATTTCTGATAGCCTCTGGGTGAGCCCTATCCAAGTTATCCCCAAGAAGGGAGACATGACAGTGGTTCATAATGAAAAGAATGAACTGGTTCCTACAAGAATAGTTACAGGGTGGCGTATGTGTATTGACTACAGAAGGCTCAATACAACCACCAGGAAGGATCATTTTCCTTTACCATTCATAGACCAGATGCTAGAGAGACTAGCAGGTCATGAATACTACTGCTTTTTGGATGGCTATTTAGGTTACAACCAAATTATAGTAGATCCTCAGGACCAAGAGAAAATAGCATTCACATGTCCATCTGGAGTCTTTGCCTACTATAGAAGGATGCCATTTGGTCTGTGCAATGCACCTGCAATATTTCAGAGGTGCATGCTCTCTATATTCTCTGACATGGTAGAAAAATTTCTGGAAGTCTTCATGGATGACTTCTCAGTATTTGGAGACTCATTCAGCTCCTGTCTTGATCATCTAGCACTTATTCTGAAAAGGTGCCAAGAGACCAACCTGGTTTTAAACTGAGAGAAATGTCACTTCATGGTGACTGAAGGAATTGTCCTTGGGCACAAAATTTTGAACAAAGGAATAGAGGTAGATCAAGCTAAGGTAGAAGTAATTGAAAAATTACCACCACCTGCCAATGTTAAGGGAATCAGAAGCTTTCTGGGGCATGCAGGATTCTATAGGAGGTTTATAAAGGATTTTTCAAAAATTGCAAAACCTCTGAGCAATCTGCTAGTTGCTGACACGCCATTTGTCTTTGACACGGAGTGTCTGCAGGCATTTGAAACTCTGAAAGCTAAGCTAGTCACAACACCAGTCATTTCTGCACCAGACTGGACATTACCATTTGAACTAATGTGTGATGCCAGTGACCATGCCATTGGTGCAGTATTGGGACAAAGGCATAACAAGCTTCTTGGTGCACAGAAATCGTGACGGTTCCATTCCTTGGTAACGGCACTGAAAACTTTATACGCACGTTCATAATCTTAATTCTTTATCACAACTTCGCACAGCTGACCAGCAAGTGCACTGGGTCGTCCAAGTAATAAACCTTACGTGAGTAAGGGTCGATCCCACGAAGATTGTCGGCTTGAAGCAAGCTATAGTCACCTTGTAAGTCTCAGTCAGGCAGATTCAAATGTATTAAGAGATTATAGTATACTAAAAGATAATTAAAATAGGATAGAGATACTTATGTAAATCATTGGTGAGAGTTTCAGATAAGCGTATAGAGATGCTTTCGTTCCTCTGAACCTCTACTTTCATGTTGTCTTCATCCAACCATTCCTACTCCTTTCCATGGCAAGCTTTATGTAGGGCATCACCGTTGTCAATGGCTACATACCATCCTCTCTGTGAAAATGGTCCTATGCGCTGTCACTGCATGGCTAATCATCTGTCGGTTCTCGATCATACTGGAATAGGATTTACTATCCTTTTGCGTCTGTCACTACGCCCAGCACTCGCGAGTTTGAAGCTCGTCTCAGCCATCCCTTCCCAGATCCTACTCGGAATACCACAGACAAGGTTTAGACTTTCCGGATCTCAAGAATGGCCGTCCATGGGTTCTAACTTATACCACGAAGATTCTAATATCTCGGACTCGGTTCCCTGTATTAGATATCTAAGAGATACTCATTCTAGCTTGTTTGCATGTAGAACGGAAGTGTTTGTCAGGAACGCATTCATAGGTGAGAATGATGATGAGCGTCACATAATCATCACATTCATCATGTTCTTGGGTGCGAATGGATATCTTAGAGAAGGAATAAGCTTGAATTGAATAGAAAAACAGTAGTACTTTGTATTAATTCATGAGGAACAGCAGAGCTCCACACTTTAATCTATGGTGTGTAGAAACTCTACAATTTGAAAATACATAAGTGATAATGGTCCAGGCATGGCCGAATAGCCAGCCCCCAAACGTGATCTAAAGATGAAACTGAAGATGTAAATACAATAGTAAAAAGTCCTATTTATACTAAACTAGTTACTAGGGTTTACAGAAATGAGTAAATGATGCAGAAATCCACTTCTGGGTCCCACTTAGTGTGTACTTGGGCTGAGCATTGAGCTTTACACGTGTAGAGGCTTCTTTCAGAGTTGAACACCAGTTTGTAACCTGTTTCTGGCGTTTAACTCCACTTTGCAACCTGTTTCTGGCGTTTAACTCCAGAATGCAGCATGGAACTGGCGTTAAACGCCAGTTTTTGTCGTCTAAACTCGGGCAAAGTATGGACTATTATATATTTCTGGAAAGCCCTGGATGTCTACTTTCAAACGCAATTGAGAGCGCGCCATTTGGAGTTCTGTAGCTCTAGAAAATCTACTTTGAGTGCAAGGAGGTCAGAATCCAACAGCATCTGCAGTCCTTCTTCAACCTCTGAATCTGATTTTTGCTCAAGTCCCTCAATTTCAACCAGAAAATACCTGAAATCACAGAAAAACACACAAACTCATAGTAAAGTCTAGAAATGTGAATTTTAATTAAAGACTAATAAAAATATACTAAAAACTAACTAAATTATACTGAAAACTATGTAAAAACAATGTCAAAAAGCGTATAAATTATCCGCTCATCACAACACCAAACTTAAATTGTTGCTTGTCCCCAAGCAACTGAAATTCAAATAGGATGAAAAGAAGAGAATATACTATAAATTCCAAAATATTAATGAAACTTAGCTCCAATCAGATGAGCGGGACTTGTATCTTTTTGCCTCTTGAATAGTTTTGGCATCTCACTTTATCCATTGAGGTTCAGAATGATTGGCATCTATAGGAACTTAGAATTCAGATAGTGTTATTGATTCTCCTAGTTCAGTATGTTAATTCTTGAACACAGCTACTTTATGAGTCTTGGCCGTGGCCCTAAGCACTTTGTTTTCCAGTATTACCACCGGATACATAAATATCACAGACACATAACTGGGTGAACCTTTTTCAGATTGTGACTCAGCTTTGCTAAAGTCCCCAATTAGAGGTGTCCAGGGTTCTTAAGCACACTCTTATTTTTGCTTTGGACCTTGACTTTAACCGCTCCGTCTCAAGTTTTCACTTGACACCCTCACGCCACAAGCACATGGTTAAGGACAGCTTGGTTTAGCCGCTTAGGCCAGGATTTTATTCCTTTAGGCCCTCCTATCCATTGATGCTCAAAGCCTTGGATCCTTTTTTATTACCCTTGCCTTTTGGTTTTAAGGGCTATTGGATTTTTTTTTCTTGCCTTTTGGTTTAAAGAGCTTTTGGCTTTTTCTGCTTGCTTTTTCTTTTTCTTTCTCTTTTTTTGCCATTTTTTTCTGCAAGCTTTTGTATTCACTGCTTTTTCTTGCTTTAAGAATCATTTTTATGATTTTTCAGATTATCAAATAACATGTCTCCTTTTCATCATTCTTTCAAGAGCCAACATATTTAACATTCATAAACAACAAATTCAAAAGACATATGCACTGTTCAAGCATTCATTCAGAAAATAAAAACTGTTGCCACCACATCAAAATAATTAAACTAGTTTCAAGGATGAATTTGAAACCATGTACTTCTTGTTCTTTTGTAATTAAAACATTTTTCATTCAAGAGAGGTGATGGATTCATATTCATAACTTTAAGGCATAGACATTTAGACACTAATGATCATGTAATAAGACACAAATATAAATAAACATAAAGCTCAAAAATCGAAAAACAGGAAAATAAATAAATAAGGAGATTAAGGAATGAGTCTACCTTAGTGAGGGTGGCGTCTTCCTCTTCTTGAAGAACCAATGGTGCTCTTGAGCTCCTCTATGTCTCTTCCTTGTCTTTCTTGCTCCTCCTTCATGGCTCTTTGATCTTCTCTGATTTCATGGAGGATGATGGAGTGCTCTTGGTGCTACACCCTTAGTTGTCCCATGTTGGAACTTAATTCTCCTAGGGAAGTGTTGATTTGTTCCCAATAGTTTTGTGGAGGGAAGTGCATCCCTTGAGGCATCTCAGGGATTTCTTGGTGAGGAATCTCCTCATGCTCATGTTTAGGTCCATGATCTCTTGTTTGCTCCATCCTTTTCTTAGTGATGGGCTTGTGAGATGAATTTTTCCGTTTTCCATGACTCAGAGGTGGAAGCAATTGCCTTCTCTTTCCTCTTTCTAGAGGTTTCTCTGGCCTTAGGTGCCATAAATGGTTATAGAAAAACAAAAAACTATGCTTTTACCACACCAAACTTAAAATGTTTGCTCGTCCCCGAGCAAAAGAAGAGAGAAAGTAGTAGAAGAAGAAGAAGAATGGAGGAGAGGGAAAGAGATATGTGAATTCGGCTAAGGGGGTATGATGTGTGAAAAGGAAGGAGTGATGGTTTGAATTTGAGTGGGTGGGTATAGGTGGGTTGTATGATGGTTGTGGAAGAGGTATGGAGGTGATTGGTGAAGGGTATTTGGGGAAGAAAGTTATGAAAGGGTGTGAAGAGGAGAGAAGAAGATGTGGGGATCCTGTTGGGTCCACAGATCCTGTGGGGTCAAGGACTTAACATCCCTGCTCCAATTAGGCGTATAAAACGCCCTTGCTGTGCAATCCTGGCGTTTAACGCCAGACTGCTGCCTGTTTCTGGCGTTAAATGCCCAAATGTAGCTTGTTTCTGGCGTTTAACGCCAGGTAGATGCTTGTTTCTGGCGTTAAACGCCAGCTTGGTGCCTGTTTCTGGCGTTAAACGCCGGACAGATGCTTGTTTCTGGCGTTTAAACGCCAGACTGTTCTCCTCCAGAGTGTGCTATTTTTCATTCTATTTTTCACTCTGTTTTTGATTTTTCAGTAGTTTTTGTGACTTCATATGATCATCAACCTAAAGAAAACATAAAATAACTATGGAAAATAAATAAATATAATTAGATAACATTGGGTTGCCTCCCAACAAGCGCTTCTTTAATGTCAATAGCTTGACAGTGAGCTCTCATGGAGCCTCACAGATGTTCAGAGCAAGGTTGGAACCTCCCAACACCAAACTTAGAGTTTGAATGTGGGCGTTCAACACCAAATTTAGAGTTTAACTTTGGGGGCTTTGGTTGACTCTGTAGTGAGAGAAGGTTTTCATGCTTCCTCTCCATGGTTACAGAAGGAGATCCTTGAGTTTTAATCACAAGGTTGTCCTCATTCAGTTGAAGGACTAATTCTCCTCTGTCCACATCAATCACAGCTCTTGCTGTGGCTAGGAAGGGTCTTCCAAGGATGATGGATTCATCCTCATCCTTCCCAGTATCCAGGATTATGAAATCAGCAGGGATGTAAAGGCCTTCAACCTTTACTAGCACGTCCTCTACTAGTCCATAAGACTGTTTTCTTAAGTTGTCAGCCATCTCTAATGAGATTCTGGCAGCTTGCACCTCAAGGATTCCCAGTTTCTCCATTACAGAGAGTGGCATGAGGTTTATCCCTGACCCAAGGTCACATAGAGCCTTCTCAAAGGTCATGGTGCCTATGGTACAAGGTATTAAGAACTTTCCAGGATTCTGTTTCTTCTGAGGCAATGTCAGTTGATCCAGATCACTCAGTTCATTGATGAGCAAGGGAGATTCATCTTCCCAAGTCTCATTACCAAATAATTTGGCATTCAGCTTCATGATTGCACCAAGGTACTTGGCAACTTGCTCTTCAGTAACATCTTCATTCTCTTCAGCAGAAGAATACTCATCAGAGCTCATGAATGGCATAAGGAGGTTCAATAGAATCTCTATGGTCTCTAGATGAGTCTCAGATTCCTTTGTTTCCTCAGAGAGAAATTCCTTGTTGATCACTAGACGTCCCAGGAGGTCTTTCTCACTGGGATTCACGTCCTCTCCCTCCCTTATAGGTTCGGCCATGATAGTTAAATCAATGGCCTTGCACTCTCTTTTTGGATTCTCTTCTGTATTGCTTGGGAGAGTACTAGGAGGAGTTTCAGTGACTCTTTTACTCAGCTGGCCCACTTGTGCCTCCAAATTTCTAATGGAGGATCTTGTTTCATTAATGAAACTTAAAGTGGCCTTAGATAGATCAGAGACTATATTTGCTAAGCTAGATGGATTCTGCTCAGAATTCTCTGTCTGTTGCTGAGTGGATGATGGAAAAGGCTTGCTATTGCTAAACCTGTTTCTTCCACCATTATTAAAGCCTTGTTGAGGCTTTTGTTGATCCTTCCATGAGAAATTTGGATGATTTCTCCATGAGGGATTATAGGTGTTTCCATAGGGTTCACCCATGTAATTCACCTCTGCTATTGCAGGGTTCTCAGGATCATAAGCTTCTTCTTCAGAAGATGCCTCTTTAGTACTATTGGATGATTCCTTCAATCCATTCAGACTCTGAGAGATCATATTGACTTGCTGAGTCAATATTTTATTCTGAGCCAATATGGCATTCAGAGTATCAATTTCAAGAACTCCCTTCCTCATGGGCGTCCCATTATTCGCAGGATTCCTTTCAGAAGTGTACATGAACTGGTTATTTGAAACCATGTCAATGAGTTCTTGAGCTTCTGCAGGTTTTTTCTTTAGGTGAATGGATCCACCTGCAGAATGATCCAGTGACATCTTTGATAACTCAGATAGACCATCATAGAATATATCCAGGATGATCCATTCTGAAAGCATGTCAGAAGGACACCTTTTGGTCAGTTCCTTATATCTCTCCCAAGCTTCATAGAGGGATTCACCTTCCTTTTGTCTGAAGGTTTGAACATCCACTCTAAGCTTGCTAAGCTTTTGAGGAGGAAAGAACTTGGCTAAGAAAGTTGTGACCAACTTATCCCAAGAGTTCAGGCTATCCTTGGGTTGAGAGTCCAACCATATTCTAGCTCTGTCTCTTACAGCAAATGGGAAAAGCATAAGCCTGTAGACCTCGGGATCAACCCCATTGGTCTTAACAGTATCACAGATCTGTAAGAATTCAGTTAAGAACTGAAAAGGATCTTCAGATGGAAGTCCATGAAACTTGCAGTTCTATTGCATCAGAGAAACTAATTGAGGTTTAAGCTCAAAGTTGTTTGCTCCAATGGCAGGAATTGAGATGCTTCTTCCATGTAAATTGGAATTTGGTGCAGTAAAGTCACCAAGCATCTTCCTTGCATTATTATTATTTTCGGCCATGTTGTCTTCTTTTTCGAAAAATTCTGTCAGATTTTCTCCAGAGAGTTGTGCTTTAGCTTCCCTTAGCTTTCTCTTTAGAGTCCTTTCAGGTTCAGGATCAGCTTCAACAAAAATGTTCTTATCCTTGTTCCTGCTCATATGAAAAAGAAGAGAACACAAAAGAAAATATGGAATCCTCTATGTCACAGTATAGAGATTCCTTTATGTGAGTATAAGAAGAGAAGAATGTAAGAAGGAAAATTCGAACACCAAGAGGAAGAGAGGGTTCGAATTTTGGGATGAAGAGAAGTGTTAGTAAATAAATAAATAATTAGAAGGAGATGAGAGAGAGGGAATTTCGAAAATTAAACAAATTAAAATAAAAATATTTTTGTTTTTAATTTGAAATTAAAATAAAATTCGAAAGTTAGAAAAAAATAAAATTAAAATTAAAAATTAAAATAATTAGTTAATTAAAAAGGAATTTTGAAAAAGAGGAAGGTGATTTTCGAAAATTAGAGAGAAAATTAGTTAGGTAGTTTTGAAAAAGATATGATTGAAACAAAAAGATAAGATTGATTGAAAAAGAATTGAAAATTGTTTTTGAAAAAGATAAGAAGTTAGAAAAGATTTTGAAATTGATTTTGAAAAAGATATGATTGAGAGATATGATTGAAAATCATTTTGAAAAGGATTTGAAAAAGAAATTTAAAAAGATTTGATTTTGAAAATTAAAGTTGATTACTTGACTAACAAGAAACTAAAAAGATATGATTTTAAAATTTAAAGATTGAACTTTTCTTACTAGGCAAGTAACAAACTTAACATTTTTGAATCAATCACATTAATTGTTAGTATTAATTTCAAAAATATGAAATAAAAATAAGAAAAAGATTTTTGAAAATCAATTTTGAAATTTTCGAAAATCATAAAGGAAAATGAAAAAGATTTGATTTTTGAAAAAGATTTGAAAAAGATAGAATTTTGAAATTGAAAATTTGATTTGACTCATAAGAAACAACTAAATTTTAAAAAATTTTGAAAAAGTCAACTCAAATTTTCGAAAATTTATGAGTGAAAAAGGAAAAAATATTTTTTTTATTTTTGAATTTTATTAAAGAAAGAGAAAAACAATCCAAAGACTCAATGCATGAAAATTTTAGATAAAAACATGTGATGCATGCAAGAACCTATGAATGTCAAGATGAACACCAAGAACACTTTGAATGTCAAGATGAACACCAAGAACTAATTTTTGAAAAATTTTCAAGAAAAGAAAACATGGAAGGCACCAAACTTAAAAATTTTTATTCTTTAGACATTAACAAATTGAAAATGCATATGAAAAACAAGAAAAGACACAAAACAAGAAAATATGAAGATCAAACAAGAAGACTAGCCAAGAACAACTTGAAGATCATGAAGAATATAATGCATGAAATTTTCGAAAATAATTTTTAGAAAATTAAAAAGATGCAATTGACACCAAACGTAAAACTTGACTCTAGACTCAAACAAGAAACACAAAAATATTTTTGATCTTATGATTTTGTTAATTTTTTTGGTTTTTTTTTTTCGAAAATTATTTTGGAAAAAACGAAAAAGAAGAAATATTTTTTTTGTATTTTTCGAAAATAAGAAATAAAAAGCTTAAAATTAAAATAAAATTACCTAATCTGAGCAACAAGATAAACCGTTAGTTGTCCAAACTCGAACAATCCCCGGCAACGGCACCAAAAACTTGGTGCGCAAAAATCGTGACGATTCCATTCCTTGGTAACGGCGCTGAAAACTTTATACGCACATTCATAATCTTAATTCTTTATCACAACTTCGCACAGCTGACCAGCAAGTGCACTGGGTCATCCAAGTAATAAACCTTACGTGAGTAAGGGTCGATCCCACGGAGATTGTCGGCTTGAAGCAAGCTATAGTCACCTTGTAAGTCTCAGTCAGGCGGATTCAAATGTATTAAGAGATTATAGTATACTAAAAGATAATTAAAATATGATAGAGATACTTATGTAAATCATTGGTGAGAGTTTCAGATAAGCGTATCGAGATGCTTTCGTTCCTCTGAACCTCTACTTTCCTGCTGTCTTCATCCAACCATTCCTACTCCTTTCCATGGCAAGCTTTATGTAGGGCATCACCGTTGTCAATGGCTACATCCCATCCTCTCTGTGAAAATGGTCCTATGCGCTGTCACTGCATGGCTAATCATCTGTCGATTCTCGATCAAACTGGAATAGGATTTACTATCCTTTTGCGTCTGTCACTACGCCCAGCACTCGCGAGTTTGAAGCTCGTCACAGCCATCCCTTCCCAGATCCTACTCGGAATACCACAGACAAGGTTTAGACTTTCCGGATCTCAAGAAGATTCTAATATCTCGGACTCGGTCCCCTGTATTAGATATCTAAGAGATACTCATTCTAGCTTGTTTGCATGTAGAACGGAAGTGTTTGTCAGGAACGCATTCATAGGTGAGAATGATGATGAGCGTCACATAATCATCACATTCATCATGTTCTTGGGTGCGAATGGATATCTTAGAGAAGGAATAAGCTTGAATTGAATAGAAAAACAGTAGTACTTTGTATTAATTCATGAGGAACAGCAGAGCTCCACACCTTAATCTATGGTGTGTAAAAACTCTACCGTTTGAAAATACATAAGTGATAATGGTCCAGGCATGGCCGAATGGCCAGCCCCCAAACATGATCTAAAGATGAAACTGAAGATGTAAATACAATAGTAAAAAGTCCTATTTATACTAAACTAGTTACTAGGGTTTACAGAAATGAGTAAATGATGCAGAAATCCACTTCTGGGGCCCACTTGGTGTGTGCTTGGGCTGAGCATTGAGATTTACACATGTAGAGGCTTCTCTTGGAGTTGAACGCCAGTTTGTAACCTGTTTCTGGCGTTTAACTCCACTTTGCAACCTGTTTCTGGCGTTTAACTCCAGAATGCAGCATGGAACTGGCGTTGAACGCCAGCTTGCGTCGTCTAAACTCGGGCAAAGTATGGACTATTATATATTTCTGGAAAGCTTTGGATGTCTACCTTCCAACGCAATTGAGAGCGCACCATTTGGAGTTCTGTAGCTCCAGAAAATCTACTTTGAGTGCAGGGAGGTCAGAATCCAATAGCATCTGCAGTCCTTCTTCAACCTCTGAATCTGATTTTTGCTCAAGTCCCTCAATTTCAGCCAAAAAATACCTGAAATCACAAAAAAACACACAAACTTATAGTAAAGTCCAGAAATGTGAATTTTAATTAAAAACTAATAAAAATATACTAAAAACTAACTAAATTATACTGAAAACTATGTAAAAACAATGCCAAAAACCGTATAAATTATCCGCTCATCACTTTTGCACGTCATTCACTATGCTAGCCGTGTTCTGAATGATGCATAGAAGAATTACACAACCACAGAAAAAGAGTTTCTTGCAGTGGTTTATGCCATTGACAAGTTTAAATTTTATTTAGTAGGATCAAAAGTGATTGTGTACACTGACCATGATGCTCTAAAATATCTCCTCACAAAGCAGGATTCAAAACCCAGACTCATAAGATGGGTGCTGCTTTTGCAAGAGTTTGATATAGAAATAAGAGACAGAAAGGGGACAGAGAACCAAGTAGCTGATCACTTGTCCCGGATAGAACCAGTAGCAGGAGCTTTCCTCCTTCCTACTGAGATCTCTGAAACCTTTCCGGATGAGCATCTCTTTGCCATTCAGGAAGTACCATGGTTTGCAGATATTGCAAACTATAAAGCTGTGAGATTTATACCCAAAGAGTACAGTAAGCAACAAACAAAAAAATTGATTACTGATGTAAAGTACTACTTGTGGGATGAACCATATATCTTTAAGAGGTGTGCAGACGAAATGATCCGTATATGTGTGCCTAGAGAAGAGGCACAGAAGATCCTATGGCATTGCCTTGGATCACAGTATGGAGGACATTTCGGAGGTGAGCGAACAGCCACCAAGGTTCTCCAGTGTGGCTTTTACTGGCCTACTCTCTATAAAGACTCCCGAGAGTTTGTATGTAACTATGACAGTTGCCAGAGAGTTGGTAATCTGCCTCACGGTTATGCCATGCCTCAACAAGGGATCTTAGAGATTGAGTTGTTTGATGTATGGGGTATTGACTTCATGGGGCCTTTCCCACCATCATACTCAAACACTTATATTTTGGTGGCAGTAGACTATGTATCTAAATGGGTGGAGGCAATTGCAACACCCACTAATAATACTAAGACAGTGATGAAGTTCCTCCAGAAGCATATCTTCAGCAGGTTCGGTGTCCCTAGGATACTGATCAGTGATGGAGGCACTTATTTCTGCAATAAACAGCTTGACCCTGCTCTGGTCCGATATGGAATTAACCATAAAATGGCAACTCCATATCACCCACAGACAAATGGGCAGGCTGAAGTCTCAAATAGAGAACTAAAACGAATCCTGGAGCAGACTGTAAGCAACAGTAGAAAGGATTGGGCAATAAGCCTGGATGATGCTCTGTGGGTATACAGAACCGCATTCAAGACTCCTATAGGGACCTTGGTGCACGAAATTACAATCACACTTTTGTAATTCCGCCAACTAACCAGCAAGTGCACTGGGTCGTCCAAGTAATACCTTACGTGAGTAAGGGTCGATCCCACGGAGATTGTTGGCTTGAAGCAAGCTATGGTTATCTTGTAACTCTTACTCAGGATATCAATAATTCTCAGATTTAATTGTAAAAAGTAAAAGAACATGAAATAAATACTTGTTATGCAATAATGGAGAACAGGTTGAGGTTTTGGAGATGCTCTGTCTTTAGAATCTCTGCTTTCCTACTGTCTTCTTCTTCACGCACGCATGGCTCCTTCCATGGCAAGTTGTATGTTGGTGGATCACCGTTGTCAATAGCTACCATCCGTCCTCTCAGTTAAAATGGTCCAAATGCGCTGTCACCACACGGCTAATCATCTATCGGTTCTCACTTATGTTGGAATAGGATCCATTGATCCTTTTGCGTCTATCACTACGCCCAACACTCGTGAGTTTGAAGTTCGTCATAGTCATCCCTTCCCAGATCCTACTCAAAATACCACAGACAAGGTTTAGAATTTCTGGATCTCAAGAATGGCTACCAATAATTCTAGCCTATACCATGAAGACTCTGATCTGAATCAGAAGGCTAAGAGATAAGCACTCAGTCTAAGGTAGAACGGAGGTGGTTGTCAGGCACGCGTTCATAGGTCGAGAATGGTGATGAGTGTCATGGATCATCACATTCATCAAGTTGAAGTACGAGTGAATATATTAGAATAGAGACAAGCGTGGTTGAATGGAAAACAACAGTAATTACATTAATTCATCAAAACACAGCAGAGCTCCTCACCCCCAAACATGGGGTTTAGAGACTCATGCCATCAGAAATACAATATGAAACGTGTAAAGTGTCATGAGGTGTGTAAATACCATAGCAAAAGGTCCTATTTATAGAAAACTAGTAGCCTAGGGTTTACAGAAATGAGTAAATGATGCAGAATCCACTTCCAGACCCACTTGGTGTGTGCTTGGGCTGAGCATTGATGCTTTCACGTGTAGAGGCTTCTCTTGGAGTTAAACGCCAGCTTTTGTGCTAGTTCTGGCGTTTTGACGCCAGAAATTTTATGCTGACTTGGAATGCCGGTTTGGGCCATCAAATCTCAGGCAAAGTATGGACTATTATATATTGTTGGAAAGCCCAGAATGTCTACTTTCCAACGCAATTGAGAGGTGCCAATTGGGCTTCTATAGCTCCAGAAAATCCACTTCGAGTGCAGGGAGGTCAGAATCCAACAGCATCTGTAGTCCTTTTTCAGCCTCTGAATCAGATTTTTGCTCAGGTCCCTCAATTTCAGCCAGAAAATACTTGAAATCACAGAAAAACACACAAACTCATAGTAAAGTCCAGAAATGTGATTTTTATTTAAAAACTAATAAAGATATAATAAAACTAATTAAAACATACTAAAAACTACCTAAAAACAATGCCAAAAAGCGTATAAATTATCCCCTCATCACAACACCAAACTTAAATTGTTGCTTGTCCCCAAGCAACTAAAAACAAAGTAGGATAAAAAGAATAGAATATACAATGAATTCCAAAAACATATATGAAGATCAGTCTTAATTAGATGAGCGGGGCTATTAGCTTTTCGCTTCTGAACAGTTTTGGCATCTCACTTTATCCTTTGAAGTTCAGAATGATTGGCATCTATAGGAACTCAGAATTCAGATAGTGTTATTGATTCTCCTAGTTCAGTATGTTGATTCTTGAACACAGCTACTTTATGAGTCTTGGCCGTGATCCTAAGCATTTTGTTTTCCAGTATTACCACTGGATACATAAATGCCACAGACACATAACTGGGTGAACCTTTTCAGATTGTGACTCAGCTTTACTAGAGTCCCCAATTAGAGGTGTCCAATGCTCTTAAGCACACTCTTTTTGCTTTGGACCACGACTTTAACCGCTCAGTCTCAAGCTTCTCACTTGACACCTTCACGCCACAAGCACATGGTTAGGGACAGCTTGGTTTAGCCGTTTAGGCCAGGATTTTATTCCTGTAGCCCCTCCTGTCCACTGATGCTCAAAGCCTTGGATCCTTTTTATTTTACCCTTGCCTTTTGGTTTAAAGGGCTATTGGCTTTTTCTGCTTGCTTTTTCTTTTTCTTTATTTTTCTTTTTTCTCTTTTTTTCGCAAGCTTTGTATTCACTGCTTTTTCTTGCTTCAAGAATCATTTTTATGATTTTTCAGATTATCAATAACATTCCTCCTTTTTCCATTATTCTTTCAAGAGCCAATAATTTTAACATTCATAAACAACAAATCCAAAAATATGCACTGTTCAAGCATTCATTCAGAAAGACAAAAGGCATTGCCACCACATCAAAATAATTACACTATTTTAAAATTCGAAATTCACGTACTTTTTTTTCTTTTTCAGAAAATATTTTTCATTTTAAGAAAGGTGATGGATTCATAGGACATTCATAGCTTTAAGTCATAGACACTAAGACACTAATGATCATGTGATAAAGACACAAACATAGATAGAACATAAAGCATAATTTTCGAAAAACAGAAAAATAGGAGCAAGGAGATTAAAGAACGGGTCCACCTTAGTGATGGCGGCTTGTTCTTCCTCTTGAGGATCTTATGAAGTGCTTTAGCTCCTCTATGTCTCTTCCTTGCCTTTGTTACTTCTCTCTCATGGCCTTTTGGTCCTCTCTAATTTCATGGAGGATAGTGGAATGCTCTTGTTGAGGTCCATGAGTGGGATCTCTTGTTTGCTCCATCCTTTTCTTAGTGATGGGCTTTTGAGATGAATCTCCCCATTTCCCATGACTCGGAGGTGGAAGCTTTTGCGTTCCTTTTCCTCTTTCTAGAGGTTTCTCCGGCCTTAGGTGCCATAAATAGTTATGGAAACATAAAAAGCAATGCTTTTTCCACACCAAACTTAGAAGGTTTGCTCGTCCTCGAGCAAAAGAAGAACGAAGGGAGGAGAAGAAGAAGAAAATGGAGGAGATGGAGAGGTGTGAATGGTTAAGAGGTGATGGGGAAGAGTATTTGGGGAAGGGTGTTATTGGAATGTATGAAGAAGAGAGAGATTGAGTTGAGGTCGGTGGGTATCCTGTGGGGTCCACAGATCCTGAGGTGCCAAGGATTTCTCATCCCTGCACCATTCTGGCATGTAAACGCCCTTTTGAGTGCCAATCCTGGCATTAAACGCCAGGTTGCTGCCCATTTCTGGCATTTAACGCCAGCTTTTCTTCCCTTTCTGGCGTTTAACGCCAGCTTGGTGCCCTTTTCTGGCGTTAAACGCCAGTCTGGTGCCCATTTCTGGCGTTAAATGACCAGAATGGTGCCAGACTGGGCGTTTAACGCCCATTCTGCTACCCTTACTGGCGTTTAAATGCCAGTAAGCTCATCCTCCAGGGTGTGCTGTTTTTAATGCTACTTTTCATTCTGTTTTTACTTTTTTAGTTATTTTTATGACTTCACATGATCATCAACCTACAGAAAACATAAAATAGTAATAGAAAATAAATAGATATAATAAAATAGGGTTGCCTCCCAACAAGTGCTTCTTTAATGTCAATAGCTTGTCAGTGGGCTCTCATGGAGCCTCACAGATAATCAGAGCAGGGTTGGAGCCTCTCAACACCAAACTTAGAGTTTGGTTGTAGCCTCCCAATACCAAACTTACAGTTTGAGTATGGGGGTTTTGTTTGACTCTGTATTGAGAGAAGCTTTTCATGCTTCCTCTCCATGGTTACAGAAGGAGAACATTGAGTCTTAAACACAAAGGAGTCCTCATTCACTTGAAGGACCAATTCTCCTCTGTCAACATCGATCACAGCTTTTGCTGTGGCTAGCAAGGGTCTGCCAAGGATGATGGATTCATCCATACACTTCCCAGTGTCTAGGATTATGAAATCAGCAGGGATGTAGTGGTCTGCAACCTTTACCAAGACATCCTCTACAAGTCCATAAGCCTGTTTTCTTGAATTGTCTGCCATCTCTAGTGAGATTCTTACATCTTGTACCTCAAGGATCCCTAGCTTCTCCATTACAGAGAGAGGTATGAGGTTTATACTTGACCCCAGGTCACACAGAGCTTTCTCAAAGGTCATGGTGCCTATGGTACAAGGTATTGAGAACTTCCCAAGATCCTGTCTCTTCTGAGGTAATCTCTGCCAAGTCAAGTCATCCAGTTCTTTAGTGAGCAAGGGGGGTTCATCCTCCCAAGTCTCATTACCAAATAACTTGGCATTTAGCTTCATGATTGCTCCAAGGTACTTAGCAACTTGCTCTTCAGTAACATCTTCATCCTCTTCAGAGGAAGAATACTCATCAGAACTCATGAATGGCTGAAGTAAATTCAATGGAATCTCTATGGTCTCTGTATGAGCCTCAGATTCTCATGGTTCCTCATTAGGGAACTCTTTGGAGGCCAGTGGACGTCCATTAAGGTCTTCCTCAGTGGAGATCACTGCCTCTTCCTCCTCTCCAGGTTCGACCGTGTGGGTTATGTTGATGGCCTTGCACTCTCTTTTTGGATTCTCTTCTGTATTGCTTGGGAGAGTACTAGGAGGGAGTTTAGTAACTTTCTTACTCAGCTGACCCACTTGTGCCTCCAAATTTCTAATGGAGGACCTTGTTTGAGTCATGAAACTTTGAGTGGTCTTAATTAAATTAGAGACTATGGTTGCTAAGTCAGAGTGGCTCTGCTTAGAATTCTCTGTCTGTTGTTGAGAAGATGATGAAAAAGGCTTGCTATTGCTAAACCTATTTCTTCCACCATTACTGTTGTTGAAGCTTTGTTGAGGCCTCTGTTGGTCCTTCCATGAGAGATTTGGATGATTTTTCCATGAAGGATTATAGGTGTTTTCATAAGGTTCTCTCATGTAATTCACCTCTTCCGTTGCTGGATTCTCAGGATCATAAGCTTCTTTTTCAGATGAGGCTTCTTTGGTACTGCCTGTTGCTGCTTGCATGCCAGACAGACTCTGAGAAATCCTATTGACTTGCTGAGTCAATATTTTGTTCTGAGCCAATATGGCATTCAGAGCATCAATCTCAAGAACTCCTTTCTTCTGATTTGTCCCATTATTCCCAGGATTCCTTTCAGAAGTGTACATAAATTGGTTATTTGCAGCCATTTCAATGAGTTCCTGAGCTTCTGTAGGCGTCTTCTTCAGATGAAGAGATCCTCTGGCAGAGCTGTCCAATGACATCTTGGATAGTTCAGATAGACCATCATAGAAGATACCTATGATGCTCCATTCTGAAAGCATGTCAGAAGGACACCATCTGATCAATTGCTTGTATCTTTCCCAAGCTTCATAGAGGGATTCACCTTCCTTCTGTCTGAAGGTTTAGACTTTCACTCTAAGCTTACTCAATTTTTGAGGTGGAAAGAACTTTGCCAAAAAGGCATTGACTAGCTTTTCCCAAGAGTTCAAGCTTTCTTTTGGTTGTGAGTCCAACCATATCCTAGCTCTGTCTCTTACTGCAAAAGGGAAGAGCATAAGTCTGTAGACCTCAGGATCAACCCCATTGGTCTTTACAGTATCACAGATTTGCAAGAATTCAGCTAAGAACTGATGAGGATCTTCTAATGGAAGTCCATGAAACTTACAATTCTGTTGCATTAGAGAAATTAATTGAGGCTTAAGCTCAAATTTGTTTGCTCCAATGGCAGGGATAGAGATGCTTCTCCCATAGAAGTCGGGAGTAGGTGCAGTAAAGTCACCAAGCACATTCCTTGCATTGTTGTTGTTTTCGGCTGCCATGGCTTCTTCTTGTTTGAAAATTTCTGTTAGGTCCTCTCTAGAGAGTTGTGCTTTAGCTTCTCTTAGCTTTCTCTTCAAGGTCCTTTCAGGTTCAGGATCAGCTTCAACAAGAATGCCCTTGTCCTTTCTCCTACTCATATGAAAGAGAGAAGAGAAAAGTATGGAATCTTCTATGTCACAGTATAGAGATTCCTTGAGGTGTCAGAGGAAAAGAAGAATAGAAGGAGGAGGTAGAGAGGAGAGAATTCAAACTTTAGAGAGGAAGGGTCTGAATTGCTGATAGAGGAGGAGTGTTAGTCCTTAAATAGAAGGATGTGAGAAGAGGAGAAGAATTTTCAAAAACAAAATTTTTTTCTTTTTTTAAAAATGGCTGATGATTTTCGAAAATTGAAATTGAGAAAGTAGTTAAGTGGTTTTGAAAAAAGATTTTGAAATTAAAAATAAAAAAGATATGATTGAAAATAAATTTTGAAAAAGATGTGATTGAGAAAATATGGTTTTCAAAAAGATATGATTGACAATCAATTAAAAAGATTTGATTTTTTTTAAATTAATGAATTGGCTAACAAGAAATTTAAAAGATATGATTCTAAAATTCAAAATTTGATCCTTTCTTAATAGGCAAGTAACAACTTGAAAATTTTGAATTAAATCATTAATTGTAGCAAGGATTTTTGAAAATAGTAAAAAAAAATAAAAAATGGAAAGAAATTGATTTTGAAAAGATATGATTGAAAAGATATGATTTGAAAAAGATTTGATTTTGAAAAAGTATGAAAATTTGAAAAAGATTTGAATTAAAAACAAAATCTTACCTCTAGTGTCCTCCTGGCGTTAAACACCCAGAATGGTATCCATTCTGGCGTTTAACGCCCAAAATACTACCCTTTTGGGCGTTTTGAACGCTCAGCTTTTTCTGTGTAATTTCTCTGCTGAATGTTCTGAATCTTCAATTCTCTATATTATTGACTTGAAAAGACATAGTTTTTAAAATTTTTTTTTGAATTTTTTAATGATGAGAAACAACAAACTGAAACAAATCATGGAAAACTAAGATCAAATAAACAATGCATGCAAGACACCAAACTTAGAAATTTTCATATTAGAGACACTAACAAATTGAGAATTCATATGAGAAACAACTAAACACACAAAGCAAGAGAATTTAAAGATCAGAGCAAGGAAATCATCAAGAACAACTTGAAGATGAATGAAGAACATAATGCATATATTCAAAAAAATGCAGGAAGAATAAAGACATGCAATTGACACCAAACTTAAAAATTGACACTAGACTCATACAAGAAACACAAAATATTTTTGGTTTTAAGATTTTATTAACTTTTTTTTTTGTAATTTTTTGAAAATTAATTGGAAAAAGCGAAAATAAGGTATTCAAAATTTTTAATGACAATTCCAGGAATCATGCAATGTTAGTCTAAAACTCAGGTCTAGGAATTAGACATGGCTTACTAGCCAGCCAAGCCTTCAATGAAAGCTTCGGTCCAAAATACTAGACATGGCCAATGGCCAGCCAAGCTTTAGCAGATCATTACTTGCAACAGTAAAATTGATAGAAATCAACAAGCTCTTGTGATGATAAGTTGAAACCTCGGTCCAAAAGATTATACATGGCTTTACAGCCAGCCAGATTTCAACAGATCATCATGAAACTCTAGAATTCATTCTTAAAAACTCTGAAGAACAGAATATTAATTTTTTTCTTTTTTTTCGAAAATAAAAAGTAGAAAGCTTAAACATAAAATAAAATTACCTAATCTGAGCAACGAGATAAACCGTCAGTTGTCCAAACTCGAACAATCCCCGGCAACGGCGCCAAAAACTTGGTGCACGAAATTACAATCACACTTTTGTAATTCCGCACAACTAACCAGCAAGTGCACTGGGTCGTCCAAGTAATACCTTACGTGAGTAAGGGTCGATCCCATGGAGATTGTCGGCTTGAAGCAAGCTATGGTTATCTTGTAACTCTTAGTTAGAATATCAATAATTCTCAGATTTAATTGTAAAAAGTAAAAGAACATGAAATAAATACTTGTTATGCAGTAATGGAGAACAGGTTGAGGTTTTGGAGATGCTCTGTCTTTAGAATCTCTGCTTTCCTACTGTCTTCTTCTTCACGCACGCATGGCTCCTTCCATGGCAAGCTGTATGTTGGTGGATCACCGTTGTCAATGGCTACCATCCGTCCTCTTAGTGAAAATGGTCCAAATGCGCTGTCACCGCACGGCTAATCATCTGTCGGTTCTCACTTATGTTGGAATAGGATCCATTAATCCTTTTGCATCTGTCACTACGCCCAGCGCTCGTGAGTTTGAAGCTCATCACAGTCATCCCTTCCCAGATCCTACTCGGAATACCACAGACAAGGTTTAGACTTTCCGGATCTCAAGAATGGCTACCAATAATTCTGGCCTATACCACGAAGACTCTGATCTGAATGAGAAGGCTAAGAGATAAGCACTCAGTCTAAGGTAGAACGGAGGTGGTTGTTAGGCGCGCGATCATTGGTCGAGAATGGTGATGAGTGTCAGGGATCATCACATTCATCAAGTTGAAGTACGAGTGAATATCTTAGAATAGAGACAAGCGTGATTGAATGGAAAACAGCAGTAATTGCATTAATTTATCAAAGCACAGCAGAGCTCCTCACCCCCAACCATGGGGTTTAGAGACTCATGCCATCAGAAATACAATATGAAACGTGTAAAGTGTCATGAGGTGTGTAAATACCATAGCAAAAGGTCCTATTTATAGAAAACTAGTAGCCTAGGGTTTACAGAAATGAGTAAATAATGCAGAATCCACTTCTGGGCCCACTTGATGTGTGCTTGGGCTGAGCATTGAAGCTTTCACGTGTAGAGGCTTCTCTTGGAGTTAAACGCCAGCTTTTGTGCCAGTTCTAGCGTTTTGATGCCAGAAATTTTATGCTGACTTGGAATGCCAGTTTGGGCCATCAAATCTCAGGCAAAGTATGGACTATTATATATTGCTGGAAAGCCCAGCATGTCTACTTTCCAACGCAATTGAAATGCGCCAATTGGGCTTCTATAGCTCCAGAAAATCTACTTCGAGTGCAGGGAGGTCAGAATCCAACAGCATCTGCAGTCCTTTTTCAGCCTCTGAATCAGATTTTTGCTCAGGTCCCTCAATTTCAGCCAGAAAATACCTGAAATCACAATAAAACACACAAACTCATAGTAAAGTCCAGAAATGTGATTTTTATTTAAGAACTAATAAAAATATAAAAAAACTAATTAAAACATACTAAAAACTACCTAAAAATAATGTCAAAAAGCGTATAAATTATCCCCTCATCAGACCTCTCCATACCAGCTTGTATATGGAAAAGCCTGTCATCTGCCAGTGGAACTAGAACACAAGACCTACTGGGCAACCAGGTTTCTAAACCTTGATGCTAAGGTAGCTGGAGAGAAAAGATTACTCCAGTTGAATGAGCTGGAGTAGTTCAGACTCAATGCTTTCGAAAATGCTAAAATTTACAAGGAGAAAGCAAAAAGGTGGCATGACAGAAAGCTGTCATATAGAATCTTTGAGCCAGGACAGAAGGTTCTGCTGTTTAACTCTAGGCTCAGATTGTTCCTTGGGAAATTAAAATCCCAGTGGAAGGGACCATATGCGATTACAAGTGCGTCACCATATGGTTAAGTAGAGCTTCAGGATATTGACTCTGACAAAAAGTTCATTGTTAATGGACAAAGTGTCAAACATTATCACTACAAGAAAAATGGCCTATGGCCACGCTTTTTTTGCCACGCTTTAAAAGCGTGGCCAAAAGTGGTCAATGGCCACGCTTTTGTGAGGGTGGCGATTGAATAGAGATTTGGCCATATTTTTTCTTGCCACGCTTCAAAAGCATGGCGAAAAGGGTCAATGGCCATGCTTTTGTGAGAGTGGCAATTGATTAGAGATATGGCCACGCTTTTTTCTGCCACGCTTCAAAAGCGTGGCCATAGAGAGAAACAGAAACGTTTTGAAAGCGTGGCAACAGGGTTTCATTATGGTAGCGTTTATAAAGCGTGGCCATATCCTGGTACTCTTTTGGCACGCTTTAAAAGCGTGGCCAAAAGTTTTTTTATAAAAAAAAAATCCTAATTACCCACCCCCAACCCAATAACCCTCAAACTTGGCCATCCAAATGCTTCGATCGGGATTCTCTCTCTCAACTCTTACCGTCACTCTCATAAATGGCAACCCAGAAAGATCTCAGATCCCCGCCGTCACCAGCACCGCCCTCGCTGCGCCGTTAGCCTCCCCTCCGCCTCGTCTCCTCGTCGCCTCTGCCCTAGCATCGAACAACGTCAGCGTCATTAGCCTCTTACCGTCTCCTCGTCGTTTACGCTATTAGCCTTTTACCGTCTCCTCCTCGGCTATCTGCTCGCCGGAGGGCAGCAACATCTTCCCGACAGTGCGACTCCTTCTGCGGCTGAAGGGCGGCATGGGAGGGTTCGGATCGCTGCTTTGAGGGCAGCGATATAGGCCGGGAAAAAGAAGATGAACAATTTTGACGCTTGCGGGAACATGAGTGGGAGAAGGCTGAGGCACGTGAATGCAGAGAGAAGCTGGAGGAGTGGAAGGCAGCGGAGGAGGAGCGGTGGCTGGAGAAGGTTGTGGAGGAGTTTCTGAAGAAGCAGATGAAGAAAGGTAAGAAGGTTGCTGGCGATGGAGAAGCTCACAAGTATGTAGCCAAGTATAGGGAAGAGTCTGAGCGCTGTGTCACCGAGGTTGCAGAGTCTGTGAAGGAGGCTTTGAAGTCTCTCAATGGTAAGAGAAAGGGTTCTGAAGCTGCACTGGAGAAAGCTGATTCCAAGAAGTTGAAGATATGGTAAATTCCTACTTTCTTCTTTGGATCTTTTTTGTCTACTTGTTTATGTGTAGAATGATTGCGTGATAACTTTGCTTGGATGTTTGAATTTGGATTTAGTTTTGATTTTGTATTCTGGTGATTTGGAAAAGGAAATTACTTATTGATAATCTGATATTTATATTTATGGTTTTTTGAATTTTCTAGAATGGGGAAGAGAAAATTGAATGAAAGTGATAGTGACTTAATTCATCAGCTCTAAATTCTTATTGATAGTGTAGAAATTTTCATGGAACGGTTTGCTGTGTATAATTATATGCAGAGCTCATCCATAAAAATTTCAACCCGAACCAAACATACCTGAGAATTAATTGGAAGTCAATCCTCGTTTGGTGAACTTACAGTCTTGTTTCAGGTTGGAGCAATGAGCATCTCAGTATTGCGAAGTGTGTGGCAAATGTTCTGGCTATGCGAGAACTGGGATGGCGAAGTTAGTGTCTGCAATCAACTTGCTAATAGCCTTATGCAATTGGAAGACAGGTTTGATGATTTCATTCAAAAGTTGAAAGAAGCTGGATGCAACTTGCTCTTAGTGTGATTGAAGCACCCACTGGCAATGAGGAAGATAATGACCTTGAATTTGAAAACTTGTCCTGGAATGGATCAGATATGGGTAAGTTTACATTCCCAGCTACTGAACTGGTTACATTTTGCTCAATGCAGTTGGTTCACATGATTTATTGTTACATCATCTATAGTTTTAAGAATCATTCTCTCTTTTATGAACTCATTTTCCAAAGTATTCTAAACTTTTCAGCTTCTATGGGTTAAAGAAAACTTGCAAGAGTCTTGGTCTTTGGTTAAGAATCACCTTCTTCCTCCTACTCCATATTAATCAACCATACGAGAATACTCCTTTTTCAGCAATATAATCATGATTCATGAGTGCATAAAAAAATGATCATTTCTGTAATTGTAGTAAGTTGTAGATAAGCTCGAATAACCTACAATATTAAAGTAATAATTAAAGTGTGTTCAGCACTGCTGAAACAATGTAAAATCATCTAGCTAGCCCATATATCCGTATGGATCATTAGATCTTATCTTATGTTTAGGCTGTTCTTATCTTAATTCTGCCTAATTGAAAGGAAAAAAACAGTTGAGGAGGGAAAAATTTAAAGCATAATCATGTATAATTGAGTGGTTAGGTTCTGTTATTGTCAAAAGATTCTTTCCATTTATATGTTGAATATTTTAAGACCAATGAAAATGTTGAGGCTTGACCTACACACATGTTTTTGGTCTCTAAATGCAAGTTCCAGGTTCTATCTACTCCAATTTTCACACATTGACATGTTCTGTCTACTTATTGTATTGGATTAACATACATGTGATATCTGACGTTTGACCCAGGCCAACTATATATATAATATAGTAGAATAAGAAAGAAGATCTATTTGCCAGGCTGGATTGTCTCCATAGAAGTGGAATTTCGTTAGAATCACTCACTGAACCACTCTAATTCTGTCACCAATGCAAGTTTAACTGATTGCTTGCTTGCTCCTCTTGACATACATAATTAATTTTGATATCAGTCCTTAATTTATCTTATGCATGGATCTAAACTTTGTTCTCACTTTTATCATCTCTACATGTATATATTCATTTCCTATGATGCATGCAGAAGCAGCACTATACTCACCATACTCTCTTCTAAGAGTACCTACCTTCATGGGGTTATTTTTTTATCATTTTTTGTTCAACCTACGATTATCCCTGGTAGGAACAACATGGTCATGTTACTGTATAAATTGGTAGGGAAAAAAGGAAGCATATGAATGGATTTATTACTATAGTTGAACATATTTGGATTTTTTTCTGTACCCAATTCTTATTCTGATGCCGGTACCTTTATCCAATATTTGTTTGGTGGATATATAGACTTTCATAAGAATAATTCAGTTGGTGAGATAGGTTGATTTTTCGCTATAATAGCTGAATGGCATCAATATCTTTAAACTTCATAGAATACTCTTGTAATAATCAATTTGTGTGTTTTATTAAATATTAATTACAAGCCATGTGATCTTGCACAGTTGCTATATCTGGACTAATTACAAAAGCATGGTGAGTTTCATGGGTCAGAAATGTAAATCCTAATGCCTAGTTGCCTACACATTGGTTGAATAGTAATCAACTAATCACTTAGTAAAGTGCTATTTAAACTTTAAAGCTGATAGAGTTAAAGGGTTACCTTTATGTGACATGATATCTAACTTTCATCACCTTGTTTTGGAAAGAATAGAGAATGCGTTCACATTGATTTAGTGAATAATTACCAATAAAATTTATTTGTTAAAAAATAATTTATTTATACTAAAAAATATTTAAAATATTTATAATAGAGTCCTGACAAACAAATTCTCAATTTGTTTTTACTGTTTTATTTTTGGCAAAATTTGTGTGTATATTGATTGTATAGAGTTAGTGTAGTTTGTGTTTTTGAACAATTTAGTGTAGTTAGTGTACTTATTGCTTGTAAATTGTAGTGGCATTATAGCTTGTAGGCATTAATTAAAATTGAAGGGATGGGGGTCCATAAAGGTTGAAGTTAAAAGGAAAATAGAACTGGGTCCTAATGCATTTCCCCATCAGGTTCTTGGCCTCAGATCTTTTCTTGTTTCTTATTCTGTATTCAGTCCACCTTTCATGGTTGTTTGTTTGTTTGTTTATGCAGTTGTGCTGGACCTTAACTTGAGTTCTCAGCTTTTTTGATTGTAATCTTCACATAACAAACAAGGATTCAGTAATTGAGGAACCTGTTTCTAGCATGGGAGTTTGTCTGAGTTCCCAAGTTAAAGTTGAGAGCCCCTACAGCACTGGTATTCCTTCTTTAATTCTCTTCTTCTTTCCTATGACCCTTTTAAGTGGAAATGCCTTTTACAATAATTGAGTTTTTGGATATTTGTGCTTGCATGTATATCATCCAAGTTTGTCCCTTTATTCTCTTTCTAAGCTTTTGGGCAGAGCTTTGACAAAAGGATCCAAACTGTATTGTGGAGATGCGTGGGAACACAGGAAAAGCGTGAATTTACAATTTCAAGAATTTTATTCTTTAATCTTCTTTTAAAGTTTTTTTACAAGATAACACATGTTTTGGTTTGCGACTTTGAGTAATAGGCTAAAAGAAAATAAAGCTAGTGTTGTTTAGAATGGAAAGTGAAGCTTCAAAATAATTTATCAATTTTGTATCTATTTTTGCCATCTTTTGCAGGTAAAAAATTTCACAAATGTTTCCGAAACAATTATGTATGATCTAAAGGAAGGAAGTTTAAGAGGGCTAGAGGAAGGAGGAACAGCAAAGGACTTAGTATTTAAGTTGTATTGTTTCTGTATTTTTTTCAGTTTTTAGTTTTGGAATTTGAACTCGAGATTTATTTTGTATTTGAGTATTAGTTTTTTAATGTATAAAACAATTATAGCGAAAATTATGTATGTCACTAATTATTATTTGATTTGTCTTGTAATAAAAATTGCATACTATATTTATAAGTTTGGTAATAAAAAAGAACTGAAAATTTTATATTTTGTATCGATGAAGGTAAAAATCAGTAAAAAGATTTTTTTTAATTTTATAAGGCTATTGCCACGCTTTTAAAGCGTGGCTGTACCTCTGGATATGGCCACGCTTTAAAAGCGTGGCCATATCTCCCATATGGCCACGCTTTTAAAGCATGGCCATATCTCTCACATACGGCCACGCTTCAAAGGGTGGCCATTTGTAAAAAGCGTGGCAAAAGAAAAAGCGTGGCGATAGGTCACCAAAAGCGTGGCGATAGAGCAACCACCACCCTTAGATAGGCCACCCTTTCAAAAGCGTGGCGGTAGCTCAAAAAGCGTGGCGAAAAGCTATCACCACGGTTTTTTCAGCTTTTCGTCACGCTTTAAAAGCGTGGCAATAGAGCTATTTTCTTGTAGTGTATCTTGAAGGAAATGTTGAGCAAGAATGCTCAAAACTGAGACTAAATTAAAAGCTCAATCAAGTCCAGCTAAAGACAGTAAAGAAGCGCTTGCTGGGAGGCAACCCAGCCATTATAAAAAATTAGATGTTTGTAACAATTATATAAGTCTATTTTATTTTGTTATCTATGTTAGTTACATGCATTTCAGTGAATAAGTCAGAGAAATGGAGGTTCAGGACATAAAGCAGAGGAATCACAGAGAAAAGGAGCTCACTGGAGTCAAAACGCCAGTAAAGGGGCATTCTGGGCGTTAAACACCAGAATATGCAGCATTCTGGGCGTCTAACGCCAGAAATGGCATCATTTTGGGCCTTCAGAAAAACGCCCAGTAAAGAAGGAATCTTGGCAGGCGTTAAACGCCCAAATAGGCAGTCAAGTGGGCGTTAAACACCCTGAATGCTATGCATTCTGGGTGTTTAACACCAGGAGGACACAAGGGAGGTAATTTTGTTTCCAATTCGATTTTTTTTTTAATTTTTCATGTTTTAATTCATAATTTTTTGCATCAAACATATTTCAAACATTCATCTTTCAATTTCTATTTTCAAATATTAATAATCTTTCCAATTCTTTTTAATTCCCTTCAATTCCTTCCAAAACATTTCCAAAACTCACATATCTTTTCAAATTCTTTTCAAATCCTTTTAAACGTTTTCTTGTATACAGTAATAAGTTTTCAAAATTAATTGCATCATTCTTCTTCTATTCCCTTCTTTCTTCTTTTGCTCGAGGACGAGCAAACCTTTTAAGTTTGGTGTGGAAAAAGCTTTGCTTTTTATTTTTCCATAACCATTAATGACACCTAAGGCCGGAGAAACCTCTAGGAAGAGGAAAGGGAAGGCAGTTGCTTTCAACTCCAAGTCATGGTTGATGGAGAGATTCATCTCAAAACCCCATCACTAGAAAGAGGATGGAGCAAACAAGAGAGCCCACTTATGGACCTCAACAAGAGCCATGAGGGAAGAGTAACAAAGGCAAGGAAGAGACATAGAGGAGCTCAAGCACTCCATAGGATCTTCAAGAGGAAGAACTAGCCGCTGTCACTAAGGTGGACCCGTTTTTTAATTTCCTTATTCTTATTTTTCTGATTTTCGATTTTTATGCTTTATGTTTTGTCTATGTTTGTGTCTTTATTACATGATTATTAGTGTCTAGTGTCTATGTCTTAAAGCTATGAATATCCTATGAATCCTTCACCTTTCTTAAATGAAAAAAATGTTTTCTGAAAAAGAAAAAGAAGTACATGAATTTCAAATTTTATCTTGAAAATAATCTAATTATTTTGATGTGGTGGCAATACTTTTTGTTTTCTGAATGAATGCTTGAACAGTGCATATTTTTGATATTGTTGTTTATGAATGTTAAAATTTGTTGGCTCTTGAAAGAATAATGAAAAAGGAGAAATGTTATTGATAATCTGAAAAATCATAAAATTGATTCTTGAAGTAAGAAAATGCAGTGAAGAACGCAAAGCTTGCGAAAAAAAATAAATAAAAAGAAAGAAAAAGAGAAAGCAAGCAGAAAAAGCCAATGGCCCTTTAAACCAAAAGGCAAGGGTAAAAAAAGGGATCCAAGGCTTTGAGCATTAATGGATAGGAGGGCCCAAAGGAATAAAATCCTGGCCTAAGCGGCTAAACCAAGCTGTCCCTAACCATGTGCTTGTGGCGTGAAGGTGTCAAGTGAAAAGCTTGAGACTGAGCGGTTAAAGTCATGGTCCAAAGCAGAAAGAGTGTGCTTAAGAGCTCTGGGCACCTCTAACTGGGGACTCTAGCAAAGCTGAGTCACAATCTGAAAAGGTTCACCCAGTTATGTGTCTGTGCCATTTATGTATCCGGTGGTAATACTGGAAAACAAATTGCTTAGGGTCACGGCCAAGACTCATAAAGTAGCTGTGTTCAAGAATCAACATACTAAACTAGGAGAATCAATAACACTATCTGAATTCTGAGTTCCTATGGATGCCAATCATTCTAAACTTCAAAGGATAAAGTGAGATGCCAAAACTATTCAGAAGCAAAAAGCTACTAGTCCCGCTCATCAAATTGGAACTGAGCTTCACTGATATTTGAAATTTATTGTACTTTCTCTTCTTTTTATCCTATTTTGCTTTTAGTTGCTTGGGGACAAGCAACAATTTAAGTTTGGTGTTGTGATGAGCGGATAATTTATACCCTTTTTAGCATTGTTTTTACATAGTTTTTAGTATGTTTTATTTACTTTTTATTATATTTTTATTAGTTTTTATTCAAAAATCACATTTCTGGACTTTACTATGATTTTGTGTATTTTTCTATAATTTTAGGTATTTTTTGGCTGAAATTGAGGGACCTGAGCAAAAATCTGATTCAGAGGCTGAAAAAGGACTGCAGATGCTATTGGATTCTGACCCTCCTGCACTCGAAGTGGAGTTTCTGGACTACAGAAGCTCGATTGGCGTGCTCTCAGTTGCGTTAGAATCTAGACATCTTGGGCTTTCCAGCAATATATAATAGTCCATACTTTTCATGAGATTTGATGGCCCAAACTGGCGTTGAAACCCAGCCTAAAACTTTCTGGCGTAAAACGCCAGAACTGGCATAATTCTTGGCGTTAAACGCCCATTTTGGCACTCAGGGTGGCGTTTAACTCCAATATGAGGCATATTCACGTGAAATCTTGAAAGCTCAGCCCAAACACTCATCAAGTGGGTCCCGGAAGTGGATTTCTGCACTATCTGCACTTAGTTACTCATTTTCTGTAAACCTAAGTTACTAGTTTAGTATAAAAACTAGTTTTAGAGATTCAGTTTACAACTCATGACATTTTTTTATTCCATATTGTATCTTTGATGGCATGAGTCTCTAAACCCCATAGGTGGGGGTGAGGAGCTCTGCTGTGTTTCAACGGATTAATGCAATTACTACTGTTTTCTATTCAATATAGAGAATATGATGATCCGTGACACTCATCATTATCCTCAACCCATGAACGCGTACCTGACAACCACTCCCATTCTATCTGAACTCAATGTAGTCATTGGGAAAAAACTTGAGTGCGTATCTCTTGGGTTTCTAATCCACGGACCGAGTCTGGAGGTTAGAACCTTCGTGGTATAGGCTAGAACCAATTGGCAGCATTCTTGGGATCCAGAAAGTCTAAACCTTGTCTGTGATATTCCGAGTAGGATCTGGAAAGGGATGACTGTGACGAGCTTCAAACCTACAAATTTTGGGCGCAATGACAGTATGCAAAAGGACAAGGGTCCTATTCCGACGCTAGCGGGAACCGACAGATGATTAGTCGTGCGGTAGCTGTACATGGTATTTTTCATCTGAGACGAGTAATCCGACAGTTGATTAGCTGTGCAGAGATCGTACTTGGTATTTTTCATCCGAGAGGATTATACAGCTTGCCATTGAAGGAAGCCATGCGTGTTTGGAGAAGAAGACAGTAGGAAAGCAGAGATTTAGATGACAGAGCATCTCCGAAACCTCAGCTTGTTTCTCATTACTGAATCACAAGTACTATTTATTTCATGTTATTTATTTTTCATAAATACAATCACTCTTGTTATCAATCTCCTGACTAAGATTTACAAAATAACCATAGCTTGCTTCAAGCCGACAATCTCTGTGGGATCGACCCTTACTCACGTAAGGTATTACTTGGACGACCCAGTGCACTTGCTGGTTAGTTGTGCGGAGTTGTGAAAAGTGTAATCACAATTTTGTGCACCATTCCTCCATCCCAGATTGAAGGTATTCGAATAGGGATTGTTATTGGAGTTTCTGGATGTGTTTCCTATATAGTTCACCTCCACTATGGTGGTCAAGATGTTGTCACCAGTGTCCACTTCATATGCTGTCTCTGGAGAGTAAGCAGCTGAGCTCTGTGCACTACAACATTTTAGGCCTAGGGCCACAGTTTTTTTGGACATATTTTTTAAAAAAAGGGTGACCATAGAGTACCTATGGTCACGATTTTTAAAAAAAAGGTGGCTCAAAAGGGTCTTTGGTCACGATTTTTGGGGTGGCCTAAAGGGGTTTATGGTCACGGTTTCTAGGGGTGACCAAAAAGGGTCTATGGTCACAGTTTTTCAAAAAAGAGTAACTAAAGGGGTCTATGGTCACGGTTTTCGAGGGTGACCTAAACATGTCTGTGGTCACGGTTTTGGAGGGTGACCTAAAGGGTCTATGGTCACGGTTTTGGAGGGTGGCCTAAAGAGGTCTATGATCACGGTTTTTCAAAAGAGGGTGACCTAAAAGGTCTATGGTCATGGTTTTCAGGGGTGACCAAAACATGTCTATGGTCACGGTTTTGGAAGGTGACCTAAAAGGGTCTATGGTCACGGTTTAGGGGGGTGACCTAAAGATATCTATGGTCACGGTTTTGGAGGTAGCCTAAAAGGGTCTATGGTCACGGTTTTAGGGAGTGGCCTAAAAGGGTCTGTGGCCACGGTTTTGGGGGATATCTAAAAGGATCTATGGTCACAATTTTTTGAAAGGTTGACTTAAAAGGTGTAACACCTACTACGCAGAGTTTTATGCTTAAGTCGTAGAATAGAGGTAGTGTGGTGTTACGGACCTCTAAACAGCAAAATAAATACATAATAGAGAAGAGGATTATACTAGGAGCCTTGAAACAAAACGGGTAAGCGAAAATCGCAAAATGCAAAGCGCAACGCTCAAAAGAAAGGATTACTTGTGTGCTAAGAAACCTAATAGGAAATGATAAAGATAAACCAGAGAGTAAAGGAAAGCTACGGAATCAGCATAACTAGCCCCTGACTCAGCCTGTGAAGCTAAGGCTGGCCAGGGCATTTTGGCCAGTTTCACTGACCTTTTCTTTACTGTTTTTAGGGTAGTTTCATGCATTTCCTTAGAAAATAAGCTAATTTTGGGTAGATATTCACTTAGATCTTGATTCAAGCATACATTGTGCACTTTACATGATTTCATGAGGATTTTGCATGAAATTAACGACAAATTGGATGTTGCATTTCCCATGACTTGGACTAGAACTTTGATGCACTTTATTGCTTGATTTCAGGACAAAGGAAGCAAGGAAGAACCACGTTAGCAGCCACGTTAGTCTCACTAACGTGATTTCTAACGTAGGAATGAGAGCTAGCTTGCAAAGTTAATGAGAAAAGTAATCGCCAATAACGTTCTCGAAGCCATCATAGCTCACGTTAAGAGTCACGTTAACTAAGTTAACGTGAACTCTAACGTGGATGAAAGAAAATGGAGCTAACGTTAGTGACACTTACCTTTGTCACTAACGTTGGGCCAAGCTCATAAGTGGCCACGTTAGTTGCCACGTTAGCTTAGTTAACGTGGCTTCTAACGTTAAGAAGCAAAAGAGAAGCCAACGTTAGTGACATTCACCTTTGTCACTAACGTTGGCCAAGCCTCCATAAGCCACATTAACTCCCACGTTAACTTAGTTAACGTGGAAGCCAACGTGGAGAAAGTATATGATCGCCAACGTTAGTGACACCTAACTTTGTCACTAACATTGGAATGAACCACACAAGCCACAATGAGCCACGTTAACTCCCACGTTAACTTAGTTAACGTGGAAGCTAACATGAAGAAGAGAGATGATGAGCCAACGTTAGTGACATTCACCTTTGTCACTACGTTGGAGATGGCTAGCATTGCTACGTTAGAGGCCACGTTAACCTAGTTAAAGTGGACTCTAACGTGGGAGATAGGGGCACATTGGAACGTTAGTGACAAAGGTAAGTGTCACTAACGTTCTCGAAGGTTGGCAAGCTAACGTTAAGAGCCACGTTTACTAAGTTAACGTGGACTCTAACGTAAGGAAGGGGGAGGCTTCTCAACGTTATTGGGAAAGGTAAGTCCCAATAACGTGTGCGAAGGACCAAGAGGCAACGTTAGTGGCAACGTTTGTGCCACTAACATTGAGGTTAATGTGGCTCTAACTTGGGTAAGGAACGTTAGTGAAAAAGGTGATTGTCACTAACGTTCTCGAACCCACATTTTCACTTAACGTTAACACCACTAACGTCCTGAGCTAAAGACCCTACCCACTTCACACTTTCTCTCTGCAAGTAAAGCTAAGCCCAATGAAGAAGATAACTGCTTCAAACTCAAGATCCAAAGGCCCATACCCAAGACTTGAAGAGCCAACTAGAAGATTAGAAGAGTAGTATATATAGGAGGAGCTTTGAATTGATTAAGGATATTGGAAAATTGAGGGAACTACTCTCTGTATTTTACCATTCTCTGCACTTCTAGTTTTGTTTTCATCATGTATTCTCCATCTTTGCTTTCATTTTCCAGAGCTATAAACAACTAAACCCGTTTCATTGGGTTAGGGAGCTCTGTTGTAATTTGATGGATCAATACTAGTTTTCATTATTCTTCCTCTATCTGTTTTCCTGATTTTACTTGAAAGCTTTCGATCTTCATCCAATTGGATAGTTATCTTGGAAAAGAAGCTATTCAAACTTGGGTCTCTTCTGAACCTTGAAAGAGGAATGAAGAGATCATGCTAGAAATACTTTCTCATGCTGGACCAAATTGGGTTTGGATGGATATGTGACTATAATCCTCTCAATACTTGATTTGGAAAATGCATGTGGTATAATCAGTGACCATACTTCATCTCTTCTCATGAGCAATTGACCAAGGAATTGGCTATTGATCAAGATTTGAGAGATTGAATTACAAGGAATTGTAATTCGATCACTTAAGATTGCCAAGGAGATCAATGAATGCATTGATTGAGGAAGAGATGAAAATGACATTGATCCGGAGAATACAACATACATCTCCTGAGCCCAATGAACTCCCCATTTCTGATCTTACCCATTCTCTTTAATTTCTGTCATTTACTTTTATGAGCAATTACCCCATTCCCATTTACAATTCTGCAATTTACTTTCCGTCATTTACTTTCAGCTCTTTATTTCTAGCATTTACTTTTTCTGTTATTTACCTTCCCGCCATTTTATTTTCTGCAATTCTCAACTCAAATTCTGATTTGCTCAACTAGAACATTCCTCTAACCAAAGTTGCTTGATTAATCAATCTCTGTGGGATTCGACCTCACTCTATTGTGAGTTTTTACTTGACGACGAATTCGGTACACTTGCCGAAGGAAATTTGTTACGAGACAAGTTTTCCGTGCATCAAGTTTATGGCGCCGTTGCCGGGGATTGATTGTGCATCAACAATGATTAAATTGGAGGATAACTAGATTAAGTTTTTTTTATTTTGTTTGATTTAATTTTCTGTTTGAGTAATTTACTTTCAGTTCTAGTTAATTTCTTCCCTTCCCCCTACATTTTCATTTTTTCTTTGTTATTTACAATTCAGTTCACTAACCCACTAACTGTTTGATATATTGCATCACTCACACTAACAGTAATTCTAACAGAATACTTTCTGCATTTATTTTCCTTGCTTGTGCCTTGTTGGTTGTATGACAGGGAGAAGAAGCGAGGCTTCAACTTCCTTTGATTTTGAACCTGAGAGGACCTTCCTTAGATTAAGGAGGGAAGCAAGAGAAAAATGTGTAGTTGGTGCTGAGGAAGAGGAGGAATACTTTGAAGAATACTTCGAACCAAATATGGAAGAAAACATGGAAAACCATCGTGAAGAAGAGGCTCACAACCATGGCGGAGGAGGTCGAGCAAATCTTGCTGGGGAGGATAGAAGAGTTTTAGGCTCTTACATCAATCCAAACCTAGGAAGCTGTGGAAGTAGCATTCAAAAGCCAACCATCCATGCCAACAATTTTGAACTAAAACCACAGCTCATCACCCTTGTTCAGAACAACTGTTTGTTCGGAGGAAGTATCCAAGAAGACCCCAATCAACATCTAACCACCTTCCTGAGAATTTGTGACACAGTGAAGTCTAATGGTGTTCATCCTGACGCCTATAGATTGCTCTTATTTCCATTCTCACTCAAGGATAAGGCAGCCAAGTGGCTGGAGTCTTTCTCGAAAGAGAGCTTGACAACTTGGGAAGATGTGGTGAACAAATTCTTAGCAAGATTCTACCCTCCTCAACGAATCAATAGGCTGAGAGCTGAGGTCCAAACTTTCAGGCAACAAGATGGTGAGACTCTTTATGAAGCATGGGAGAGGTTTAAGGACCTGACAAGGAGGTGTCCACCTGACATGTTCAACGAATGGGTGCAGCTGCACATCTTCTATGAAGGCTTGTCATATGAATCAAAGAAGGCTGTAGACCATTCATCCGGAGAATCTTTGAACAAGAAGAAGACCATTGAGGAAGCCATAGATGTCATTGAAACAGTAGCAGAGAATGACTATTTCTATGCTTCTGAAAGAGGCAACACTAGAGGAGTAATGGAGCTAAATAATGTAGATGCTCTGCTCGCCCAAAACAAGCTCATTACCAAGCAACTGGTTGACCTCACCAAGAAGATGGAGAGGAACCAAGTAGCAGCAATCACCACTTCATCAACAACCCAAGAAGGAGTGAATGAAGAAGTAGAGGATAGTCAGGAGCAAGCCAACTACATTGGGAATTCACCTAGGCAAAACCATGATCTATACTCTAAGACCTATAACCCTGGATGGAGGAATCACCCAAACTTCGGGTGGGGAAATCAACAAGACCCAGGCCTAGATCAAAGACATTCAAATCCCAACAATAATGCAGCCCACCAACATTTCGCATCTAGACCATATCAGCACCCACATAACCAACCCTCTCAACACCTTTACCAAGGCCAAAATAACCCTCCTCATCCTTCCACCTCTAATCCCAATCTACCATCATTTGATGACAGACTCTCAAGGATTGAGAATCTACTTGAAGGCATAGGCAAAGAGATTCAAAATAACAAGGCATTCAAGGAGGAAGTGCGAGCCAATTTCAAGAACCAGGGAGACACAATCAAGAGGTTGGAATCCCAAGTGGGGTATCTCTCTGAGCAGATTCCCAAACCTACAGATGGATTCCCAAGTGACACAGAGAAGAATCTGAGAGGTGAAACAAAGAAAGTAAGATGGGAAGATTGCAAGATAGTCGCTATAAGTGATAAGGAGACTGAGGACAAGCCAAACAAGTCGGCAGAACAACCTGGAGACACCTCAACAAAGAAGGAGGAAAAAGATCACCAAGAACCAGAAATCTCACAACAGGAGCTGCTGAGACTTTATGCACCCTTTCCCCAACTACTCAATGGTGCTGTTGAGAAGAGAATATACTCAAGATTCCTTGACTTGTTTGCATCTTTGCATGTCAACATACCATTCATCAAGACCATCCAACAAATGCCTGCATACATCAAGTATATGAAGGAACTGCTTCCCAGGAAAAGCTCACTCAAGGGAGGCCAAACTATAGTGATGAACAAGGAGTGTAGCGCCCTCATTCAACCAGAGTTGCCTACAAAAAGAAAAGACCCAGGGAGTTTTCACATCCCCTATGCCATAGGAGAAACAATGTTTGATAGAGCACTCTGCGATTTGGGAGCAAGCATCAACTTAATGCCCTTATCCCTGGTGAAGAGGCTGCAGATCAATGAGATAATGCCCACAGATGTAGTCATCAGGCTAGCAGACAAAACTCAAAAACAAGCAATAGGAGTGGTGGAAAATGTGTTGGTAAAGGTTGGAAAATACTTTCTTCCCACAGACTTTGTCATCCTGGACATAGAAGAGAGTCACACTCACCCAATCATATTGGGAAGACCATTCCTAGCTACAGCCAGAGCACTCATAGATGTGGTGCGAGGAGAGCTAATATTGAGGATCCATGATGAACGACTCAGCTTTAATGTCTTCAAACTCTCACAAGAAGCAGACCAAGAGAACAAAGAACCAAGCAAAGATCATAATGAGATACTGAAAGAGGAAGCAAGCACTGAAGCACAACCAGCCCATCTGGGAAAGCCCTTGGTTGATGAACAAGGAAATAAGCAATTGTCACAGCTCAAGGAAAAGCTAGAGGAACCTAAACCACCAGAGACATGTGAAGACAACAACAAAATTTCCTTAGAAGAAGAAGTCACAAAGAGCAAGGGAACATCAAAAGGAACAAAGAAGAAGGTACCAAGGAGGTGGAGGAACAAGAAGATCCCTACAGAAGACTTCTCTCCAGGGGATAAAGTGATCTCAGCTTACTTCCCAGATATCCCCCCTGATCTCCCCACTGTACCATCTCAGTTACCTAAGGTCTTCACTATCAACAGAGTTCTCTCCTTGGAACATGTAGAGATCATTGATACAACCAATGGATATAGGTCCACAGCCAGAGGAGAAGACTTGAAACATTATCAACCTCCCTAATGAAGGCGAAACGTCAAGCTAGTGACGCTAAAGAAACGCTTCATGGGAGGCAACCCGTGTTTTATATGCTTTTAGAAAATAGTGAATAAGTCAATATTCATGGACTCCAACCCAAACTTGACAGACACTTAGTGAGATCCTTATTATGCAGTATATAGTGAAGAACAAGTTTGGTGTTCAAAGCATGCCAAGAAAGCATGAGCGCAACTCAGAGCATGCTAGTCTTGAGGCTTTGAACAAAACTTTTCATCACAGTGCTCCAAACTACGTTTGGTGTCACCCCAGGGTGCCACGAATATGCATATAAGGATACACAATTAGTTAGTTAGTTGGTGTTCATGAATAAACAATCCAATCCTTTTTCTTTATTATTCTAGCCGTAAAATTTGAATTTGTATGATATTAATTTTTCTTATTTTTATAGGAAAAAGGAAAGGAGCATTGAAAGGGATTGATTGGACAATGAAATGAGGAAGGTTCGGCCACTTCATGAAGAGGGACTACACACTTGTTCTCAAAAGGGAACGCATTGGAAAATGTTGCCATGCAACATAGAAAAGAATGGGACCCTTGAAGACCGAGCAATCCCCATCATAAAGTGATAATCCTTGTCCTTTCTCCATGCACAACCCTAACCGTCCATCAAGCAACCACTCCGTTAATCTACACCTTCCATTCACTCACAACCCCTCTATATAAGTGACCTTTGTTCCGTATCCCACCTTCACACTCCACGCCCACTCTTCACACATCTTCCTTTCAAAACCCAGCACCTCACACCCCATTAGAAACATTCTCCCTCATTCCCTTCATTACAATCAACCCTAAACAACAAAAAGTCTCCACACCCTTACCACCTTCACACATTAACTCTCATTCATGGCATCTTCGAGCTCTAAAAGAAGGCAGGGAAAGGAACCTATAGAGCAACACCCGTATGATGAAAAGAGATTTAGAAGCTTGCACCATGCATTGCAATACGGGTGGATGATGGATAAGGAGATCATCTATGAGCTGGGATTTCAAGTCAGGAAAACTGAGTGCCCCGAAATCACAAAGAAGGTAGAAAAGAGAAGATGGGAGCTCCTCACTGATCCGGTCATTAAGGTGAATGCAAATCTTGTAAGAGAATTTTATGCAAATGCGGTCCGATATGATAAGGTGGACGAGTCGTATACGAGCTTTGTGAGAGGAAAGATTGTGGATTTCGGTCCCATGAGTGTCATGAGGGCATTAAAGCTACGGTCCATACCGTTTGAAGAAGAGAGTTATCATTCAAGAATGGACAACAACCCCAATCATGACCAGATTGTGCAAGACATTTGTGTACCAGGAGCTGACTGGGAAAGATATGCGGATAGGAGACCAAGGTTCATCAAGAGAGCAGATCTCACCCCGGAAGCAAAAGGGTGATTCAAAATTGTAAGGAGGTCCATCCTCCCAGCAGGGAACAACTCGGAGGTGAATCACAAGAGAGCCACAATGGTGCGCTGTATACTCAAAGGAGGAGAGATCAAGGTTCATGAACTCATAGCCGAAGGCATTAGAAAAATGGCAGAGAAAAGCGACTCAAGAGGAACGTTAGGGTACCCCAGCACTATTTATCGACTGTGCAAGAAAGCTGGGGTGGTGTTTGAAGATGAGGACCCCGTGTGGATAAAAGAGGGCATTCCAATAACCGTCCGATGAATGCATGCTACCGCATCCCCCCTGCCTCAACGGAAGCAAAGGAAGAGGCCAGCCTCTCAAGTAGTAGAAGGACAAGTCTTAGAAGGGCAAGCACCAGTCACCTTGGATATGCACCAACTGCAGGAAGCCATTGATGGCCTATCTTGACAATATTTGGAAAGCCAAGGAGCACAGAAAGAGCTTCAACTACAGATGATGGGGCAGCAAGAGGAATCACTCTCAAGATGGATAACTCAACAAGGGGAGTGGCAAAAGCAAATGATGGAGCAACAACTGAGTCAAGGACAACAATGGAGTGAAACATTCCACAGGATGGAACAAAGGCAAAATGAACAACAAGAATCCATCCAGAGGCTAATCAACATCCAAGCACATCAAGGTGCACACATACATGAGATGTATTGAAGACAAATAGAATAGGCAGAACTAATGGACGAGCAAAGAGCATTCACAGAAGGAGTTTACCTGAGCGAGACTGGGCATCATATAAACACTCAAGCCAGGCTCGGTTACTTAGTAGGACAGCTGTCTATATTGCATCCAGGAATTACAAGGTACGAAGAAATGAGGGATGAATTAGCACGAGAAGAAAGACAAAAGGTGGAAGAGAGTCATGAATCAGTAAGGAAGGAACTTGAGGATTGGAAGCAAGCAAGATTGGCACGGATGCGAGGAAATGCAAGAGGACACAAAGAGGACAAACAAGGAAGAGAGCATGGGCAACCACACGAGTAAAAGGTGGTGGAGTTCCTTCTTTGGTCCATCTTTTTCCATGCTTTAAATAAGGAAGATCTTGTATGAAATAGAACATGCTTCCATGATAGTTTAAACTTTTTAAATTCTATCTTTTAAGTTTTGTGTTGAAGAGTTCTATGCTTGCTAGTCTTTATGTCACTGCATCATCACTTTGCTTACTTGTATGCTTGTTCCTTTAAATCAAATGAAAAAGAGAATGAGTGTTTCAAAAGACCAGAGTGGAGTTCATACTACGGAGTAAGTTCATGAGTTTATGGTGTGATCATAAGTTAGCTAAGTTGGTTCAACCACAAGGTAGGAGGACAACTATCTGTCATGAATACTATGCCTTGAACATACCCCATGAGAATAACTAAATAACAAGATCCTAATAAGAAAAAAGGGAAAATAAAATTGAAAGTGGAAAAATAAAAGAAAAAGAGTAAGCAATAAGGCTAGGAACCAATGGTTTTAATCTTGAAGCATGTGTCTATGGTGTTCCTGTGTGAGGGATTTACTTGGATGAATAAGCTCTTAGGGGTGCCTTATCACTTGGTAACTTGGGTTAACTAACTCAGGATTATCAGCTGAAAGTCCACTATCAAGAGTAACCCCCACTACAGAGCATTTAGTAACCCAAAGAGGTGCTGGACACCAAGGTCTCAAGAAAGAAAATAAACAAACCATGTGCCTGTGGTGTGTATGTATGGGGGAAAGACTTGAGGAAGTAAGTCCTTAGAGGTTCTTCAACACCTAGCACCTTGAACCAACTGGTTCGGGAGTGTTGGCTGAAAGCTTATTTTAAAGAGTTGCCCCCTTACAGAGCACTTAGCTTAAGAACACAAATAAGCCCTGAAATGACAACAAAAGGATCAATGAATAAAAGTCTCATGGGATGCAATCACAGTGAGTATTCTAGTACATGATAAAGGTCTGAAAGCCAGGAATGAACATAAGTTGCTATGCATGAAACCACCATAAAACCAGGGACATGACCTCCACAAGAATGACTCATTTCTATTGGCATTCCATTCATCATTCTCTTGTTCCAGTACTTGCTTAGGGACAAGCAAGCTTTAAGTTTGGTGTTGTGATGCCAGGACATTTTGGCCAGTTTCACTGACCTTTTCTTTACTGTTTTTAGGATAGTTTCATGCATTTCCTTAGAAAATAAGCTAGTTTTGGGTAGATATTCACTTACATCTTGATTCAAGCATACATTGTGCGCTTTACATGATTTCATGAGGATTTTGCATGAAATTAATGACAAATTAGATGTTGCATTTCCCATGACTTGGACTAGAACTTTGATGCACTTTATTGCTTGATTTCAGGACAAAGGAAGCAAGGAAGAACCACGTTAGCAGCCACGTTAGTCTCACTAACGTGATTTCTAACGTAGGAATGGGAGCTAGCTTGCAAAGTTAATGAGAAAAGTAATCGCCAATAACGTCCTCGAAGCCATCATAGCCCGCGTTAAGAGTCACGTTAACTAAGTTAATGTGAACTCTAACATGGAGGAAAGAAAATGGAGCCAACGTTAGTGACACTTACCTTTGTCACTAACGTTGGGTCAAGCTCATAAGTGGCCACGTTAGTTGCCACGTTAACTTAGTTAACGTGGCTTCTAACGTTAAGAAGCAAAAGAGAAGCCAACGTTAGTGACATTCACCTTTGTCACTAACGTTGGCCAAGCTTCCATAAGCCACGTTAACTCCCACGTTAACTTAGTTAACGTGGAAGCCAACGTGGAGAAAGTATATGATCGCCAACGTTAGTGACACCTAACTTTGTCACTAACGTTGGAATGAAGCACACAAGCCACAATGAGCCACGTTAACTCCCACGTTAACTTAGTTAACGTGGAAGCTAACGTGAAGAAGAGAGATGATGAGCCAACGTTAGTGACATTCACCTTTGTCACTAACGTTGGAGATGGCTAGCATTGCTACGTTAGAGGCCACGGTAACCTAGTTAACATGGACTCTAACGTGGGAGATAGGGGCACATTAAAACGTTAGTGACAAAGGTAACTGTCACTAACGTTCTCGAAGGTTGGCAAGCTAACGTTAAGAGCCAAGTTAACTAAGTTAACGTGGACTCTAACGTAAGGAAGGGGGAGGCTTCTCAACGTTATTGTGAAAGGTAAGTCCCAATAACGTGTGCGAAGGACCAAGAGGCAATGTTAGTGGCAACGTTTGTGCCACTAACGTTGAGGTTAACGTGGCTCTAACTTGGGTAAGGAACGTTAGTGAAAAAGGTGATTGTCACTAACGTTCTCAAACCCATATTTTCACTTAACGTTAACACCACTAACGTCCTGAGCTAAAGACCCTGCCCACTTCACACTTTCTCTCTGCAAGTAAAGCTAAGCCCAATGAAGAAGATAACTGCTTCAAACTCAAGATCCAAAGGCCCATACCCAAGACTTGAAGAGCCAACTAGAAGATCAGAAGAGTAGTATATATAGGAGGAGCTTTGAATTGATTAAGGAGATTGGAAAATTGAGGGAACTACTCTCTGTATTTTACCATTCTCTGCACTTCTAGTTTTGTTTTCATCATGTATTCTCCATCTTTGCTTTCATTTTCCAGAGCTATGAACAACTAAACCCCTTTCATTGGGTTAGGGAGCTCTGTTATAATTTGATGGATCAATACTAGTTTTCATTATTCTTCCTCTATCTGTTTTCTTGATTTTACTTGAAGCTTTCGATCTTCATCCAATTGGATAGTTATCTTGGAAAAGAAGCTATTCAAACTTGGGTCTCTTTTGAACCTTGAAAGAGGAATGAAGAGATCATGCTAGAAATGCTTTCTCATGCTGGACCAAATTGGGTTTGGATGGATATGTGACTATAATCCTCTCAATACTTGATTTGGGAAATGCATGTGGTATAATCAGTGAGCATACTTCATCTCTTCTCATGAGCAATTGACCAAGGAATTGGCTATTGATCAAGATTTGAGAGATTGAATTACAAGGAATTGTAATTCGATCACTTAAGATTGCCAAGGAGATCAATGAATGCATTGATTGAGGAAGAGATGAAAATGACATTGATCCGGAGAATGCAACATACATCTCCTGAGCCCAATGAACTCCCCATTTCTGATCTTACTCATTCTCTTTAATTTATGTCATTTACTTTTATGAGCCATTACCCCATTCCCATTTACAATTCTGCAATTTACTTTCCGTCATTTACTTTCAGCTCTTTATTTCTAGCATTTACTTTTTCTGTTATTTACCTTCCCGCCATTTTATTTTCTACAATTTTCAACTCAAATTCTGATTCGCTCAACTAGAACATTCCTCTAACCAAAGTTGCTTGATCAATCAATCTCTGTGGGATTCGACCTCACTCTATTGTGAATTTTTACTTGACGACGAATTTGGTACACTTGCCGATGGAAATTTGTTACGAGACAAGTTTTCCGTGCATCATATATATATATATATATAAACATACATAGGTATCCCAAAATACACCAAAATACCAAAATAAACTCCTATCTTTCCCTCAACCTCTAAGAGGAGCAGTATACACAAGTTACTTGGAGAGTAAGCTAAATACATATATACATATATACAAACAGAAATCCAAAATACACCCAAGAATTACTTCGCTTCAAGGATCCAGACGCCTAGCGAGGAGCCTCTTGACCTGCATCTGAAAAACAGCAACACAGTATGGAATGAGAACCGGAGGTTCTGAGCATGGTAAAAGTGCCACGCGTATAATAAATAAGGTCCTGAGAATGCCATAGGTAATCCTAGAACTCCGTTATTCAATTATCCAACTTAACTACTAAACAGGAACCATAAACAGGGGTAGGTATTCTAGGTCTACTTAACTTAATACCTAACTTACTCAATTTCAAACCTATCATAACACCAAACCATTCCACCTGTTCCTCCATCCCTCCATCATCCATAATGCAACAGAAACAAGGAACCAAACAAGTTCACGCATAAGTAATGAACAGATAGTGTAAGTAGCAAGTATAACAGGTATCAGGTGGTATATATCAATTAGGCAAACCCAGAAAATGCATAGCAACCAAAACAAACAAATGCATATGATGCATGCCTGTCATATGGATGATGGGGCCCATCAATCGGTTATCCAGCCAACCTGACAAGTCCGAAAACCTTAGATTGTCCCCCGTCGTGCATCCACAAGAGTCTATGCATAGAGTTCACATTCATTCATCATATAATCACTCAATGGGGGCTATCCATACCTGGGAATTTATACGTGCCCGGTCACCCTTACGACGTAGGGTCAATAGAGTATCGAGATTCAACCTAGAACACATGGTGACAAGCCACGATTTTTACCCAGGGAAACTCGTATCTCAGATATCATTATTCATAAGCCATGGCAATTTCATTTTCAATACATCATCAATTATCAAGCCTTAGCGTTAAGCTTCATTAATATTCTTATTTTCTTCATAAAAGCCACCATTTACAACTTTCTTCACCCTTAAGATATCTTGTTTTCCTAGCTTCTTTTATCCATTGGACCTAAAACCATACTTTAATCCTTAAGGGAAGAACATGGAGGTTTAGAAGTGGAAAAATTAGTTTAAAAACAGTCAAAACCGGTTTTTGCAGCGGGCAGCATCCACGTGTACGCGTAGGCCACACGCACGCGTGGAGCGTACATCAAGTCACGCGTACGCATGAGTCATGCGTACTCGTGAATATGCACACACGCGTACGCATGCTTCTCGCGTATGCGTCGCCAAAATTCCATGCCACGCGTACGCGTGAGCCACCCACGGGTACGCATGGATTGGCGTTTTTTCAAAAATGGGCAGAATGCCCAGAAAGCTTACTGCAACCAGTTTTGCCATCCTATACCACAGATTTATACATCAAGCTTTCAACGTCCATAACTTTCTCTACGAAATTTCGTTTTTCACAAAATTGATATTGATCAAAAGCTCATAGAACCATCTTTCATTTGCAATAAATCACAACTCAATCCGAAATTTGTGGAGTAAATTATGGACGTCCAAAGTTCATCAAAATCACTTTTTACCAAAACACTTCCAAACCTCATTTTCACCACATTCATAAATCCTTATCTTTAAAACATGCATATTGCTAACATATCCAATCCCAACTCATCAACAACCACTTCAAGCCACCTTTAACCAATCCAATGAGCCATAATCTCAACTTTGCATTAGCATATAACATATATACATATATGAGCATCCCTTCACATATACCATTCCATTAATGCAATTATCAACCCTTCACACATATTATTCCATTAACACATTTAACAACTCTTTATTAACAAATACTGGTGCACGAAATTATGATCATCAATGGCGCCAACAACTTGGTACGAACAATTGTAATCTCAACTCTTTATCACAACTTCGCACAACTAACCAGCAAGTGCACTGGGTCGTCCAAGTAATAAACCTTATGTGAGTAAGGGTCGATCCCACGGAGATTATCGTCCTGAAGCAAGCTATGGTCACCTTGTAAATCTCAGTCAGGCGGATTCAAATGGTTTTAGAGATTTGATAATTAAAACATAATTAAAATATCAACTAGGATAGAGATACTTATGTAATTCTTTGGTGAGAATTTCAGATAAGCGTATAGAGATGCTTTCGTTCCTCCTGAACCTCTGTTTTCCTGCTATCTTCATCCAATCATTCCTACTCCTTTCCATGGCAAGCTTTATGTAAAGCATCACCGTTGTCAATGGCTACATCCCATCCTCTCTGTGAAAATGGTCTAATGCGCTGTCACGACATGGCTAATCATCTGTTGGTTCTCGATCATACTGGAATAGGATTTACTATCCTTTTGCGTCTGTCACTACGCCCAGCACTCGCGAGTTTGAAGCTCGTCACAGCCATCCCTTCCCAGATCCTACTCGGAATACCACAGACAAAGTTTAGACTTTCCGGATCTCAGGAATGGCCGTCCATGGGTTCTAACTTATACCACAAAGATTCTAATATCTCAGACTCGGTCCTCTGTATTAGATATCTAAGAGATATTCATTCTAGCTTGTTTGCATGTAGAACGGAAGTGTTTGTCAGGCACGTGTTCATAAGTGAGAATGATGATGAGCGTCACATAATCATCACATTCATCATGTTCTTGGGTGCGAATGAACATCTTAGAATAGGAATAAGCTTGAATTGAATAGAAAAACAATAGTACTTTGCATTAATTCATGAGGAACAGCAGAGCTCCCCACCTTAATCTATGTTGTGTAGAAACTCTATCGTTGAAAATACATAAGTGATAATGGAGTTCATTGGTCTCGGCCCCAGAGGGGGAACCAGAGTAACCAAGACTTAAATTGATCCGAAGATAAAACTTCTGATCCTAATACAATAGTAAAAAGTACTATTTATGCTAAACTAGTTACTAGGGTTTATAGAAATGAGTAAATGATGCAGAAATCCACTTTCGGGGCCCACTTGGTGTGTTCTTGGTCTGAGCATTGAGCTTTACACATGTAGAGGCTTCTCTTAGAGTTGAACGCCAGTTTGTAACCTATTTCTGGCGTTTAACTCCACTTTGCAACCTGTTTCTGGCGTTTAACTCCAGAATGCAGTATGAAACTGGCGTTGAACGCCAGTTTGCGTCGTCTAAACTCAAGCAAAGTATGAACTATTATATATTTCTGGAAAGCCCTGGATGTCTACTTTCCAACGCAATTGAAAGCGCGCCATTTGAAGTTCTGTAGCTCCAGAAAATCCACTTTGAGTGTAGGGAGGTCAGAATCCAACAGCATCTGCAGTCCTTCTTCAACCTCTGAATTTGATTTTTGCTCAAGTCCCTCAATTTCAGCCAGAAAATACCTGAAATCACAGAAAAACATATAAACTCATAGTAAAATCCAGAAATGTGCATTTTAATTAAAAACTAATAAAAATATACTAAAAACTAACTAAATCATACTGAAAACTATGTAAAAATAATGCCAAAAAGCATATAAATTATCCGCTCATCAAACACCAACCATAGTCCATCAATATATACCAACATCAACACAATCCCTAATAAATAAATCCAAGAGCATACAACTAATAACTTCAACACCTCATAATTCGAATACATATTCACCAACAATTTATTCCAACAACATTACAAGACTAATCATTAATGCAATAACCAATTCAACTTATCCTATAGTTCCTATAGCCTCAGTTTTCACAACATCGTAAATATTAAACGTGCGAAACTTAAACCATACCTTGGCTGGTCACTTTGTTTCACCCAAGGTAGCCTCTCAACACAAAACACAGCCCCTCCAATCTCAATTAAAACAGCCACAAACTAAGCCTTGATCACCAATAAGCCTCCAAATACTCCCAATTCAATTTCAATGCATATATACCCACTTAATCTACACCTAATTCATATACATATTCCAAATTCAGTTATTCCACTATAAATGCAAGATTGAGCTAGGGTTAGAGTGTTCTTACCATACCTATATGCTCAATAGCTTGAGCCCATTAAGTCCCGGAAGCTAACTTGAGCCTAAAACACAAAATTGGACAAGATTTCACTATAGAATTTAAATTTCACCAAAGAAAGGGAAATAGAGATTCTGAATCAAATATGAGACTTACCAATAAAATTGATCTGATAGAAAGGTAGAGCTCGACGCGTTGGACGCGTGGCCGCAAACGGTGCGGCGATCGGAGCTCAAACGAGGAAGATACGGTGGTTTGAAGGTTTGATGAGGGTTAGGGATCTCCTCCTCTCCCCAATCTGTTTTTAGCGCTATTGTTGCTGAAATGGGGACGAAGAGCTTCTGTCCCTCTTTTAAGTCATGGTCCGGTTGGACCCATGGGCCCGGTTTGGGCCCCGGTTCAACCGGTTCTGCCCTTTCAGTTTGATTTTGGGCCAAATTTTTGAAATTGGTATCAAAATTTTCGTTTTGATGAGCTCTATCCAATTTTGATATTAGTTTTACATTTGTAGCTTTTCTAATTAAAATTTAATTTATTAACTAATTATTTACCGATTTTAGCGGGGTTTACAAAAGGGTCTGTGGTCACGGTTTTGGGGGTGACCTAAAAGGGTCTATGGTCACAATTTTTCGAAAGGGTGACTTAAAATGGTCTATGATCACAGTTTTTGGGGGTGACCTAAAGGTATTTATGGTCACAGTTTTGGGGAGTGACCTAAAAGGTCTATGAACACAGCTTTACGAAAGGGTGACCTAAAAAGATCTCTGGTCACAGTTTTGGTGGGTGACTTAAAAGTGAATATCTCATATATTTAAAATTAAAAACATTTAATAATTAAAAACTAATGAGAATTTTATTTAATTTATTTTAAATATTGAAATTCTAAATCTAATTTTATAAATAAAAAATTAAGGAGAATACTATTAATTTTAAATTTAAAATTATTTAAAACATAAAACTACGTAATAGTCGACAAAAAAATATTATATTTTTAAAATAATTTAAATAAATTATGATTAATTTTCAATTATTATTCTACTTTTTAATTTTAATAAAATTTTTACACTACCTTAGTTCTAACTCTAACCCTAAGTCTAATTACTATTCAAGAATATTTTTGTAACTAAATTAAGTTTTGAAAATTTGAATTCAAATTAATTAAAATTTAAAAATTTTAATAATTAAAAACTAATTTAAATTTTATATAATTTAATTTAAATATTAAAATTTTAAATTTAATTTTATAAATAAAAAAATTAAATAAAATACTTTTAATTTTAAATTAAAAAATTATTTAAAATTTAAAACTAATTAATAAGTTGATAAATAAATATTACATTTTTAAAATAATTTAAATAAATTATAGTTGATTTTTAATTACTATTCTATTTTTTTAATTTTATTTAAATTCTTATACTATCTTAATCCGAGTTAATACTCAAAATGGCCCCTGAAATTTGACTTCTGACGCAATTTAGCCCTTAAATTTTCAATTGACTCAAATTGTACCCTGAAATTTTGACTCATACCTCAATTTGGCCCTTTCGACGCTTTCCGTCACCAAAAAACCGACTTGACAATTTTAAATGACACATGGCACTGTAACGGGTAGATGACATGGCTAAATTTTTCAAGGCATCAATTTAACCCCTCACAATTTGAACATAAAACCTAGTGTAGCCCCAATTCCCCAAATTGTAGGAAGAGTTCTGTAGGAAGCTTTGGAGCAACAGTTTGCCACTTAGTGAAAATCTCAGAACCACCACTTGGTGAAAATCTCAAAACCACCATCATCAAGATTCTTTGAAACCTCAAAGATGGTAACTGTTGATGGAACTTGGACAAGCTTGATCTTCCATGCTGTGATGACACCAAAGCTTGAACCTCTTCCACCTCTTATGGCCCAAAACAGATCTTTCTCCATTGTTTTTCTGTTCAGTATCGTCCCATTAACATTGATTATCTGTGCATCGATCACATTATCAGCTGTTAGGCCATATTTCCTGAAGATGGTGCCAAATCCACCTCCACTCAAGTGTCCTCCAATGCCAATTGTAGTGCAACTCCCAGCAGGGAAGCCATGAACCATGCTAATTGCGTAGTAGAGTTCTCCCAGAGTAGTACCTGATTAAACCCACGCTATTTCGTCTTCCATGTTAATGGTACTTCATAACATGATATTCGGCTTTTTCATTTTACTAAATATTTAAAATATTTAATTCCTAAAATAGCATAATAAAAAAGAGATATCAAAATGCGCATGTCCACGTTGTGAAAGGTTCCCGCAAATTGGAATTGAACTCCAAATTATATGTAGCAGGATGTCAGAAACGAGTTGCAGAAATTTTCATTTTTTCTCCTCCATTTTGCAAGAGATTGAATTTTAGTTTAAGATCTCAAATTCTCCAGTTCAGTTCCAAATATTCCGAAGTTTAACCAGGACTTAGTTCCACGCAATTCCGATCATCACAGAATTAGTTACAGTATATGCAATACCACCACAACACAACTCTACATCCTTCCATCATCCATCAGCCCTTTTGTTACTTTGATGTATATATATGTATAGTTTCTCCTCTTGTATGTAAGAATACTTTGTTTATGTACCTCTTAGAAGTTTTATGGAGAACTAGGATTTTGAACATGTTCTTTTGGGTTATTATTATGTATATATATGTACGTATATGTTCTCCATGATTTTTAAATAATTTTTCAAAGATTCTTTTAAAACTTTAGAACAAATGTATAAATAGTATGTTAAATACAAAAATTATTTGTCACTAACAAAAATAAAAATTTATCTATTTTGTGTATTAAGAAGACATGTTAAGTTTATAAATTAATAAATTTTTTATTGAAAATATGAAAAAATTTAAATTTTTTATGTATTTATTTTACATTTATTAAATGAAAATATTTAAAACTTTTCGATAATAATAAATTTATCATGTGTACTTAGGACACACATTAACTACTACGATTTGGGAGAACTGAGACTGCTCTAGGTTTTATGTTCAAATTGTGAGGGGTTAAATTGATGCCTTAAAAAATTTGGCCGTGTCATTTAACCATTACAGTACCATGTGTCATTTAAAATTGCCAAGTCAGCTTTCCGGTGACAGAAAATGTCAGAAAGGCCAAATTGAGGAACGGGTCAAAATTTCAGGGTACAATTTGAGTCAATTAAAAATTTAAGGGCTAAATTGTGTCGGAGGTCAAATTTTCGAGGCCATTTTGAGTATTAACTCTCCTCATCCAAATCCCAATTCTATTTTTCAAACCCTAACCCTAATTTTATTTAAATTACACTACCCTAATTAACCTAAAAATTCTCAAATTAAAACCCCCATATAAACCTAGCCCCCCTCTCCAAATACAACCAACAGCAGCAGATAGCAGAAAGTAAGGGGAGAATGGAGATAGCTTGGGAACGAAGAAGAGGAGACCACACGACGTCCTTCTGGTTCACCACCGCCGATCCTACTGTCGCCGCTATCCATGTCGTACGCGAGAGAGCCGTCGAGCTCGATGGTAAAAGACGCGCGTGAGAGAGGGAGGAGCTGCGCTGCTGCCCCCGTCCATCCCGCCTCGCCACCTCTTCTCTATTCTCTTCTTCAGTCGTCCTCTTCTTCTCTTCTCAGGTAAATAATTAGTTATTATAACGAATTAATGTTCTGATTAGGGAATAAAGATTTTGTTAATGAAAACTTCTGATGTTGGGTAAAAGTGTTGATTTTGATTATTAGAACTTCTGATTAAGAATGTTGTTTTTAATACTTGTAAATATTAGAGTTGTTGATTATTGTTCTGTGTAGTATTTTTTCTGAGTTGTTACTTATTTTTTTTACTTGTTCTGATTAGCAATTTAGGATTATTAAATCTTCAAATTATTACTATATATATATATATATATATATATATATATATATATATATATATATATATATATATATATATATATATATATATATATATATATATATATATATATATATAAAAGAAAGAAAGAAGGAAGAGGAGAATAACAGAGCCATGAGGAAAGTGGAAGACAAAGAAGAACAAAAACCCAGTGGTTTCAATGGAGAAGAAGAAGATGATAAGAAGAATTTCAGCAAAGAAAGAAGAACAATTTTCAGTTTGAGTTGGAATTTCCTTTTTGACCCTGACCCAGACAACGTGGTTGCGTTTGGGTTGATTGGGATTCTGACATGGGCTAATGTTCAAGTTCTCTGGCAGCTGTTCAACTCTTTTGCCATTCTTGTTGCTGTAATCAAGTACTCGTTCATTGCTGCTTTCACCTTCATACTTTCCATCATTTGCAGGTTCCTTTCTCTTTCTCAATTTATGGATTTATTTCACAAAATTCTAACATGTACACTCATCATTTGTTGCTCAAAGTTGTTTCAAAGAAGAACAAAAATGAAAACAAAAATGGTCAGAAGATAATAAAAATGTCTTTCTGAATCACTATCTTAGCATGTTACTCTATTATCCATTCTTGTTCCATGTTTTGTTTGTTTTTCACAATGCTATTACTACCACAACTTAAGGATGGAAAAGATAGATGTAAAAACTAGAACAACCCAAGCTAAAATTGTAGGAAGCATAATATCAATAGGAGGTGCATTTATAGTGACATTCTACAAAGGCCCATCCATCATTATTGCTGATGATTCCCCTTCTCTCCATCTTGTTCAACGATTAAATGGAAACTTTGAATTAGTGGATACAAATTGGGTCATTGGTGGCTTTCTTCTCACAGCTGGCAATATCCTACTCACACTATGGTTCATTTTACAGGTACATATACTTTTGTTAATATCAACGCTTTAAAATACATATTCTTGGACTTAGGATAGTATATGTGATAATGTGAATGTCACATGTATGATTGGCCAGTGGTTTAATTAGTGAATTGAATTTATCCTTATTTGATTTCTCCCTTTTCGTTAGTATTCTAACATCTTAATTCTCTCTAATCCAATGCTAATTACTATACTCATTACAATAAAGTAGAAAAGTGATTAATTAATTTACTTGCTTTAATTTGTTCTTTGATCCTATTATGTTTATATGATACAGAGAATTGATTAATTAATTAATTGTGTATAGTTAATATTGATCTTGTTAATGAGAAGTAGATTAATTGATCATTTCTACGATTGATATTGTATTAGGTAGGGTAGAGTAAGGGGAAATTTTTGTCTTTTAATTCTGTAATTATTATTATTTTTGTTCCTTTCTTATGAAACGATTGGTATGCGAAATTGCTACTCAGGTTGTGAATTGTTGTTCGAAATTGATTCCCTGGCAATGGCACCAAAAACGGATGCACAGGACCATGGTCTAAACATATCTTCACAACTTCGCATAACTAACCAGCAAGTGCACTGGGTCGTCCAAGTAATACCTTACGTGAGTAAGGGTCGAATCCCACGGAGATTGTTGGTATAAAGCAAGCTATGGTCACCTTGTAAATCTCAGTCAGGCGGATATAAAACAGTAATGGGTTTTCGAAAATAAATAATAGAATAGGGATAGAAATACTTATGTAATTCATTGGTGAGAATTTTAGATAAGCGAATAGAGATGCTTTCGTTCCTCTGAACCTCTGCTTTCCTGCTATCTTCATCCAATCAGTCTTACTCCTTTCCATGGCTGGCTTTATGTGATACATCACCATTGTCAATGGCTACTTTCGGTCTTCTCTCGGGAAAATGATCCAAATGCCCTGTCACGGCATGGCTAATCATCTGGAGGCATCACCCTTGTCAATGGCTTCATCTTATCCTCTCAGTGAAAATGATCAACGCACCCTGTCACGGCACGGCTATTCATCTGTCGGTTCTCGATCATGCTGGAATAGGATTTACTATCCTTTTGCGTCTGTCACTAACGCCCCGCAATCGCGAGTTTGGAGCTCGTCACAGTCATTCATTCATTGAATCCTACTCGGAATACCATAGACAAGGTTTAGACCTTCCGGATTCTCTTGAATGCCGCCATCATTCTAGCTTACACCACGAAGATTTTGGTTAGGAGATCTAAGAGATACTCATTCAGTCTAAGGTAGAACGGAAGTGGTTGTCAGGCACGCGTTCATAGGGAATAATGATGATTGTCACATTCATCACATTCAGATTGAAGTACGAATGAATATCTTAGAAGCGAAACAAGATGAATTGAATAGAAAACAGTAGTACTTTGCATTAATCTTTGAGGAACAGCAGAGCTCCACACCTTAATCTATGGAGTGTAGAAACTCTACCGTTAAAAATACATAAGTGAAAGTCCAGGCATGGCCGAGAGGCCAGCCCTCAAACGTGATCTAAGATAGCATACAACTGATCAAAGATACCTAATGCAATAGTAAAAGGTCCTATTTATAATAAACTAGCTACTAGGGTTTACAGAAGTAAGTAATTGATGTATAAATCCACTTCCAGGGTCCACTTGGTGTGTGCTTGGGCTGAGCTTGAGTGTTGCACGTGTAGAGGCCATTTGTGGAGTTGAACGCCAGGTTTTGATCCATTTCTGGCGTTCAACTCTGGTTTTGGATCCTTTTCTGGCGTTGGACGCCAGATTTGGGTAGAGAGCTGGCGTTGAATGCCAGTTTGCGTCATCTAAACTTGGCCAAAATATGAACTATTATATATTTCTGGAAATCCCTGGATGTCTACTTTCCAACGCAATTGGAAGCGCGCCATTTTGAGTTCTGCAGCTCCAGAAAATCCATTTTGAGTGCAGGGAGGTCAGAATCCAACAGCATCAGCAGTCCTTCTTCAACCTCTGAATCTGATTTTTGCTCAAGTCCCTCAATTTCAGCCAGAAAATACCTGAAATCACAGAAAACACACAAACTCATAGTAAAGTCCAGAAATGTGAATTTAACATAAAAACTAATGAAAACATCCCTAAAAGTAACTAGATCCTACTAAAAACATACTAAAAACAATGCCAAAAAGCATATAAATTATCCGCTCATCACAACACCAAACTTAAATTGTTGCTTGTCCCCAAGAAACTGAAAATCAAATAGGATAAAAAGAAGAGAATATACTATAAATTCCAAACTATCAATGAAACATAGCTCCAATCATATGAGCGGGACTTATAGCTTTTTGCCTCTTGAATAGTTTTGGCATCTCACTCTATCCATTGAGGTTCAGAATGATTGGCATCTATAGGAACTCAGATTTCAGATAGTGTTATTGATTCTCCTAGTTCAGTATGATGATTCTTGAACACAGCTATTTTATGAGTCTTGGCCGTGGCCCTAAGCACTTTGTTTTCCAGTATTGCCACCGGATACATAAATGCCACAGACACATAATTGGGTGAACCTTTTCAGATTGTGACTCAGCTTTGCTAAAGTCCCCAATTAGAGGTGTCCAGGGTTCTTAAGCACACTCTTTTTTTGCTTTGGACCTTTACTTTAACTGCTCAGTCTCAAGTTTTCACTTGACACCTACACACCACAAGCACATGGTTAGGGACAGCTTGGTTTAGCCGCTTATACCAGGGTTTTATTCCTTTAGGCCCTCCTATCCACTGATGCTCAAAGCCTTGGGATCCTTTTTATTTCCATTGCCTTTTGGTTTTAAGGGTTACTGGCTTTTTGCTCTTGCCTCTTGGTTTTAAGAGCTTTTGGCTTTTTCTGCTTGCTTTTTCTTTTTCTTTCTATTATTTTTTTTTCGCCTATTTTTTTTTCTACAAGCTTTGTTCTTTGCTGCTTTTTCTTGCTTCAAGAATCATTTTTATGATATTTCAGATTATCAAATAACATGTCTCCTAGTCATCATTCTTTCAAGAGCTAACATATTTAACATTCTTAAACAACAACTTCAAAAGACATATGCACTGTTCAAGCATTCATTCAGAAAACAAGAAGCATTGTCACCACATCAATATAATTAAACTAAGTTCAAGGATAAATTCGAAACTCATGTACTTCTTGTTCTTTTGAATTAAAACATTTTTCATTTAAGAGAGGTGATGGATTTATAGGACATTCATAACTTTAAGACATAGTTACTACTACTAATGATCATGTAATGAAGACACAAACATAGATAAGCACATAACATAGAAAACGAAAAACAGAAGAAATAAGAACAAGGAATGAATCCACCTTAGTGATGGTGGCGTTTCCTTCTTGAGGAACAAATGATGTCCTTGAGCTCTTCTATGTCTCTTCCTTGCCTTTGTTGCTCCTCCTTCATTGCTTTTAGATCTTCTCTTATTTCATGAAGGATGATGGAGTGCTCTTGATGTTCCACCCTTAGTTGCTTCCAATAATTGTGTGGAAGAAAATGTATCCCTTGAGGTATCTCAGGGATCTCTTGATTTGCAGTCAAATGTTCTACCACTGAGCTATAGACCCTTGATGGAAGCTTTTGTCTTCCCTTTCCTCTTTCTAGAGGTTTCTCTGGCCTTAGGTGCTATCAATGGTTATGGAAAAAAACAAAAAAGCTATGCTTTTACCACACCAAACTTAGAATGTTGCTCGCCCTCGAGCAAAAGAAGAAAGAATAGAAGAAGAAGAAGAAGATATGGAGGAGATGGATGGATGTGTGTATTCGGCCATATGGGTGGGATTGGGTGGGAGAGAGATGTTGAATTTTGAAGGTAGTGGGTGTATGGATGTGAGTGGTAAATGGAAAACAGAAGGGATGATCATGAATGGAAAGAGAGATGATGAGGTAGGTGGGGATCCTGTGGGGTCCACAGATCCTGAGGTGTCAAGGCATTTACATCCCTACACCAATTTAGGCATGTAAAATGCCCTTGCACACAACTCTGGGCGTTCAGCGCCAGGTTGGTGCCCATTTTGGGCGTTCAATGCCCATTTGTTGCCATTTCTGGCGTTGAACGCCAGAACCATGCTTGTTCTGGGCGTTCAGCGCCAGGATGCTGCCCATTTTGGGCGTTCAGCGCCAAAACCATGCTCTGTTCTGGCGTTGAACGCCAGGCAGATGCTTCCTCCAGGGTGTGATTTTTCTTCTGCTGTTTTTGATTCCGTTTTCAATATTTATATTTATTTTGTGACTCCACATGATCATGAACCTATAAAGACATATAACTAAGAAAAATATAGTTAGATAAAAATTGGGTTGCCTCCCAACAAGCGCTTCTTTAATGTCAGTAGCTTGACAGTGGGCTCTCATGGAGCCTCAAAGATGTGCAGAGCTTTGTTGAGACTCTCCAACACCAAACTTAGAGTTTGGATATGGGAGTTCAACACCAAACTTAGAGTTTGGTTGTGGCCTCCCAACACCAAACTTAGAGTTTGACTGTGGGGGCTTTGTTTGACTCTGCTTTGAGAGAAGCTTTTTCTGCTTCCTCTCCATGGATGCAGAGAGAGATCCTTGAGTTGTAAACACAAGGTTGTCCTTATTTAATTGAAGGATTAATTCTCCTCTGTTCACATCAATCAAAGCTCTTGCTGTGGCTAGGAAAGGTCTTCCTAGGATGATGGATTCATCCTCTTCCTTTCCAGTATCCAGGACTATGAAATCAGCAGGGATGTAAAGACCTTCAACCTTTACTAATACGTCCTCTACTTGTCCATAAGCCTGTTTTCTTGAATTATCTGCCATCTCTAATGAGATTCTAGCAGCTTGCACCCCATAGATTCCCAGTTTCTCTATTACAGAGAGGGGCATGAGGTTTATCCCTGAACCAAGGTCACACAGAGCCTTAAAGATCATGGTGCCTATGGTACAAGGTATTATGAACTTTCCAGGATCCTGTCTCTTCTGAGGCAATGTCAGTTGATCAGATCACTTAGTTCATTGATGAACAAGGGAGGTTCAACTTCCCAAGTATCAATGCCAAATAATTTGGCATTCAGCTTCATGATTGCACCAAGAAACTTGGCAGTTTGCTCTTCAGTAACATCCTCATTCTCTTTAGAAGAGGAATACTTATCAGAGCTCATGAAGGGCATAAGGAGGTTCAATGGAATCTCTATGGTCTCTAGATGAGCCTCAGAGTCCTTTGGTTCCTCAGAGGGAAGCTCCTTATTGATCACTGGACGTCCCAGGAGGTCTTCCTCCTTGGGATTTACGTCCTCCTCTCCTTCTTTGGGTTCGGCCATGGTGCTTATGTCAATGGCCTTGCACTCTCCTTTTGGGTTCTCTTCTGTATTGCTTGGGAGAGTACTAGGAGGGATTTCAGTGATCCTCTTACTCAGTTGGCCCACTTGTGCTTCCAAATTTCTAATGGAAGACCTTGTTTCATTCATGAAACTCACAGTGGCCTTGGACAGATCAAAGACTAAGTTTGTTAAATTAGAAGTATTTTATTCAGAGTTCTCTGTCTGTTGCTGAGTGGATGATGGAAAAGGTTTATTATTGTTAAACCTGTATCTTCCACCATTATTAAAGCCTTGTTGAGGCTTTTGATCCTTCCATGAGAAATTTGGATGATTTCTCCATGATGAGTTATAGATGTTTCCATAAGGTTCACCTAAGTAATTCACCTCTGCTATTGCAGGGTTTTCAGGATCATAAGCTTCTTCTTCATAAGAAGCCTCTTGAGTACTGTTGGATGCAGCTCGCATTCCATTCAGACTCTGAGAAATCATATTGACTTGCTGAGTCAATATTTTATTCTGAACCAATATGGCATTCAGAGTATCAACTTCAAGAACTCCCTTCTTCATAGGCGTCCCATTACTCACAGGATTCCTCTCAGAAGTGTACATGAACTGGTTATTAGCAACCATGTCAATGAGTTCTTGAGCTTCTGCAGGCGTTTTCTTTAGGTGAATGGATCCACCTGCAGAAGTGTCCAGTGACATCTTTGATAGCTCAGATAAACCATCATAGAATATATCCAGGATGGTCCATTCTGAAAGCATGTCAGAAGGACAATTTTTAGTCAACTGTTTGTATCTTTCCCAAGCTTCATAGAGGGATTCACCTTCTTTCTGTTTGAAAGTTTGAACATCCACTCTAAGCTTGCTCAGCTTTTGAGGAGGAAAGAACTTGGCTAAGAAAGCCGTGACCAGCTTATCCCAAGAGTTCAGGCTATCTTTAGGTTGAGAGTCCAACCATATTCTAGCTCTGTCTCTTACAACAAAAGGGAAAAGCATGAGCCTGTAGACTTCAGGATCTACTCCATTAGTCTTAACAGTATCACATATCTGCAAGAATTCAGTTAAGAACTGAAAAGGATCTTCAGATGGAAGTCCATGAAACTTGCAGTTCTGCTGCATCAGAGAAACTAATTGAGGTTTCAGCTCAAAGTTGTTTGCTCCAATGGCAGGAATGGAGATGCTTCTTCCATGTAAATTGGAATTAGGTGCAGTAAAGTCACCAAGCATCCTCCTTGCATTATTATTATTTTCGGCTGCCATCTCCTCTTCCTGTTGGAAAATTTCTGAAAGGTTATCTCTGGATTGTTGTAATTTAGCTTCTCTTAGTTTTCTCTTCAGAGTCCTTTCAGGTTCTGGATCTGCTTCAACAAGAATATTCTTGTCCTTGCTCCTGCTCATATGACAAAGAAGAGGGCACAGAAAAAATAATAATAATAATATGGATCCTTTATACCACAGTATAGGGATCCCTTTGTGAGTGGAAGAAAAGAGGGGTACAAAGAATGTGATGTAAAGAAAGAAACACAACTGTGAGGAGGGCAGAGATGTGAGATGAGATGTTAGTGAATGAATAAATAAATAGAAGGAGATGAGAGAGAAGGAATTTTCGAAAATAATTTTTGAAAAAGAGTTAGTGATTTTCGAAAATAGTTTTTGAAAAATGTTAGTAATTTTTTTATTTTTTTTCGAAATTTTTTTTAAAATCAAAAGTTAAAATAATTAGTTAATTAAAAAGAAATTTTTGAAAAAGGGGGAAGATATTTTCGAAAATTAGAGAGAGAGAGTTAGTTAGGTAGTTTTGAAAAAGATAAGAAACAAACAAAAAGTTAGTTAGTTAGTTGAAACAATTTTTGAAAATCAATTTTGAAAAGATAAGGAGTTAGGAAGTTAGAAAAGATATTTTGAAATCATATTTTTGAAAAAGATAAGATAAGAAGATATTTTTAAAAAGATATGATTGAAATTAGTTTTTGAAAAAGATTTGATTTTTAAAATCACAATTAATGACTTGATTCACAAGAAATCACAAGATATGATTCTAGAACTTAAAGTTTGAAACTTTCTTAACAAGTAAGTAACAAACTTGAAATTTTTGAATCAAAACATTAATTGGTGATGTTATTTTCGAAAATTTGATATAAAAATAAGAAAAAGATTTTTGAAAAATATTTTTATAATTTTCGAAAATAACTAAGAAAAATGAAAAAGATTTGATTTTTGAAAAAGATTTTGAAAAAGATAAGATTTTCAAATTGAAAATTTGATTTGACTCATAAGAAACAACTTGATTTTAAAAAATTTTGAAAAAGTCAACTCAAATTTTCGAATTTGATGAGAGAAAAAGGGAAAGATATTTTTTGATTTTTGAATTTTTATGATGAGAGAGAAAAACAAGAAAAATGATGCAATGCATGAAAGTTATGGATCAAAACAATGAATGCATGCAAGAATACTATGAATGTCAAGATGAACACCAAGAACACTATGAATGTCATGATGAACATCAAGAACATATTTTTGAAAAATTTTTAATGCAAGGAAAACATGCAAGACACCAAACTTAGAATTCTTTAATGCTTAGACACTAAGAATTCAAGAATGCATATGAAAAACAAGAAAAGACACAAAACATGCAAATGCAAAGATCAAACAAGAAGACTTACCAAGAACAACTTGAAGATCATGAAGAACACTATGAATGCATGAGAATTTTCGAAAAATGCAAGATGCACATGCAATTGACACCAAACTTATAACATGACTCAAGACTCAAACAAGAAACAGAAAAATATTTTTGATTTTTATGATTTTCTAAATGTTTTTGGTATTTTTCGAAAATTAATTGAAAAAGGAAAATAAGGATTCCAAAATTTTTAATATGAATTCCAGGAATCTTGCATTCTTAGTCTAAAGCTTCAGTCCAGGAATTAGACATGGCTCACTAGCCAGCCAAGCTTTCATTGAAAGCTCCGGTCCAAAACACTAGACATGGCCAATGGCCAGCCAAGCTTCAGCATGTAATTCAGACATGACATGCCTGACATACCCTACAGTCGTATAACAGCTGATGGTTGGAAGCCTCAGTCCAAAAGAATTTAGACATGGCTTTACAGCCAGCCAGGCTTCACATGTTTCATGAAACACTAGAATTCATTCTTAAAAATTTTGAATCTAAAATTTTTTTTTCGAAAATAGGTGAGAAAATTTTGAAATATTTTTGAAAAATTTTTGAAAAGAAAACAAAAAGAAAATTACCTAATCTGAGCAACAGGATGAACCGTTAGTTGTCCAAACTCGAACAATCCCCGGCAACGGTGCCAAAAACTTGGTATGCGAAATTGCTACTCAGGTTGTGAATTGTTGTTCGAAATTGATTCCCTGGCAATGGCACCAAAAACGGATGCACAGGACCATGGTCTAAACATATCTTCACAACTTCGCATAACTAACCAGCAAATGCACTGGGTCGTCCAAGTAATACCTTACGTGAGTAAGGGTCGAATCCCACGGAGATTGTTGGTATGAAGCAAGCTATGGTCACCTTGTAAATCTCAGTCAGGCGGATATAAAACAGTAATGGGTTTTCAAAAATAAATAATAGAATAGGGATAGAAATACTTATGTAATTCATTGGTGAGAATTTCAGATAAGCGAATAGAGATGCTTTCGTTCCTCTGAACCTCTGCTTTCCTGCTATCTTCATCCAATCAGTCTTACTCCTTTCCATGGCTGGCTTTATGTGATACATCACCATTGTCAATGGCTACTTTCGGTCTTCTCTCGGGAAAATGATCCAAATGCCCTGTCACGGCACGGCTAATCATCTGGAGGCATCACCCTTGTCAATGGCTTCATCTTATCCTCTCAGTGAAAATGATCAACGCACCCTGTCACGGCACGGCTATTCATCTGTCGGTTCTCGATCATGCTGGAATAGGATTTACTATCCTTTTGCGTCTGTCACTAACGCCCCGCAATCGCGAGTTTGGAGCTCGTCACAGTCATTCATTCATTGAATCCTACTCGGAATACCATAGACAAGGTTTAGACCTTCCGGATTCTCTTGAATGCCGCCATCATTCTAGCTTACACCACGAAGATTCTGGTTAGGAGATCTAAGAGATACTCATTCAGTCTAAGGTAGAACGGAAGTGGTTCTCAGGCACGCGTTCATAGGGAATGATGATGATTGTCACGTTCATCACATTCAGATTGAAGTACGAATGAATATCTTAGAAGCGAAACAAGATGAATTGAATAGAAAACAGTAGTACTTTGCATTAATCTTTGAGGAACAGCAGAGCTCCACACCTTAATCTATGGAGTGTAGAAACTCTACCGTTAAAAATACATAAGTGAAAGTCCAGGCATGGCCGAGAGGCCAGCCCTCAAACGTGATCTAAGATAGCATACAACTGATCAAAGATACCTAATACAATAGTAAAAGGTCCTATTTATATTAAACTAGCTACTAGGGTTTACAGAAGTAAGTAATTGATGCATAAATCCACTTTCGGGGCCCACTTGGTGTGTGCTTGGGCTGAGCTTGAGTGTTGCACGTGTAGAGGCAATTTGTGGAGTTGAACGCCAGGTTTTGATCCATTTCTGGCGTTCAACTCTGGTTTTGGATCCTTTTTTGGCGCTGGACGCCAGATTTGGGTAGAGAGCTGGCGTTGAACGCCAGTTTGCGTCATCTAAACTTGGCCAAAGTATGGACTATTATATATTGCTGGAAAGCCCTGGATGTCTACTTTCCAACGCAATTGAAAGCGCGCCATTTTGAGTTCTGTAGCTCCAGAAAAGTCATTTTGAGTGCAGGGAGGTCAGAATCCAACAGCATCAGCAGTCCTTCTTCAACCTCTGAATCTGATTTTTGCTCAAGTCCCTCAATTTCAGCCAGAAAATACCTGAAATCACAGAAAACACACAAACTCATAGTAAAGTCCAGAAATATAAATTTTACATAAAAACTAATGAAAACATCCCTAAAAGTAACTAGATCCTACTAAAAACAATGCCAAAAAGCGTATAAATTATCCGCTCATCAACGATCATGTTAAAATTTATTGTAATGCTAAGGACAATTTTTTTTCAGATATGAATGTCAGGGCATTGTGTGCATTATTATTATTATGTGGGCATTGTGTGCATTTCCAAAGATTTGTTGTTGCTGTTGTAGAATTCAGTTGTGCACTTTATGCTACTAGTGGATATAATGGAATTGATTTTAATTTTGTTGTTGCTGCTGTAGAACTCAATGCACTTTATTATTCATTTTTCCTCATAATAATACTAATATACTTCAACTTAACTTATTTATTATATAGAACGAATGTTTTACTCACATTGATAACTAAATCATAATTTATTATATGGATATATAGTTAAATCAAGAATAATTTAGTAGAAATTTTTAGAAGTCATAAAAAATGTGTGTACCTTAGGACTATGATAATCAGAATTGATAACAAGTCTTGTTACAGCATAGTACCAAAAGACAATTTGAGTCCAACTGGATCTATTGGAATTTGGTTTCCTTTTCTGCTAACATACCGCTTTGCTGCTCCTTCCCAATAAAACCTTCATCATGCTTTGGTTTTGGTGATTCTCTCTATTACTGTTTTTATGTTCTTGCTTGATTTTGATGCATGTATGATTGATTTAATTTTTGTTAATTTGATGTGGCAGAATGGGGATTTCAGCCATGTTTTAAGGATCTTTGACGAGGAGGCACAAGCTATGCAATCGGTTCGAAACTCAAGGCTTGAGCTTCAGAATTCTACTGCACTTGGGGAAACCATCCTTTCATTAATACATGGGCAAAGGGAATGCTTGAAGGTATTTTCATTCTTCCCTTGCCTTCCTTTCATACATTTGGTAACAATGATGATATACCTGATCCATGGCCAGAAAGATATGAAAGATAGAATCGACAAACACTTAGATTAGTTTAGCTATAATCTCCTTTTTTTATTCTCTGTTATGAATGTTAGATTATATGTATTAGTATATTTTTTGAACTTTCACATAAACAACTAGTTTTTGAAAGATATTTAATGAAACGACATAACAAGTTTGAAACAGACATCTCATTTACTTTTTGTATAGTTATATATAGTTGTCAAAACTGTTGTTTACATATCACTTCTTGAAGAAATGGTTCATTTTCTTGCAGATTTCATTTGTGACTAATAAGTTGGTATGATCAAGTGTAGCTTCTAGCTCTTCTTTGGTGAAAAGATAAATTTAAAATGTTACTTTAGATTTCGTTTCTAGCAATGTTAATACTAAATGATTCTGCAGAGTGCTCATAGGAAAGCATTGGACATGCTGAACACAGTGGGATGCCAAATTTTGTTTTGAGGCTAATTAAGAGATGTGCTGAACACAGTCAGGATGATATGAGTCTCATATATATATATATATATATATATATATATATATATATATATATATATATATATGAAGATGTGTTATGTATTTTTTGTAAATAGACTTTACCCTGTATTACATGTAATGAATAAATTACACCGTATTTTTATTTGTGGTTTTTGGACTAAAAACATATCCAGCTTATAATATAAATTTATGATCTAAATTTTTTGAATTTCTCATTTTTAGACTTATTTTGTGATTATCATAAATTTGGGATGTGATTATGTTTTAAAAAAATTAATCTAATAAAATAGAGTAGGCTATGGTCACGGTTTTTTAAATAGGGTGACCATAGATAAGCTATGGTCACGGTTTTAAGGAGGGGTGTCTATAGAGCTATGGTTACGGTAAAAACCGTGACCATAGATAAGGCTATGGTCACGGTTTTAAGGAGGAGTAACCATAGAGGCTATGGTCACGGTGAAAAAATGTGACCTAAAGTATTAGAATTTGAAAATTGTAACTGTGACCATAGATAAAAAAACCGTGACCATAGACCTATGGCCACGACAGAATAGGCCACGGTAAAAAACTGTGTCCATAAGTCCAAAATCGTCACTATAGATCTATGGTCACCCTTTTTACTAGCTATGGTCACGGTTTTTTACCGTGACCATAAGCCTTTTTTTTTTTGTAGTGGTGCCCCATTCAAGTGCTGAGAGATCATATTTATCTGCTGGGACACGAGTTTGTTTTGAGCCAAGATGGCATCCAGTGTATCCACTTTCATGACTCCTCTCTTCTAATTTGCCTCGTTGTTCACAGGGTTTCTCTCAGAAGTGTACATGTATTGGTTGTTGGCAACCATATCAATGAGCTCCTACGCCTCCTCAGGCGTCTTCTTCATGTGGAGTGAGCCACCAGCAGAGTGATCTGTGACATCTTGGATACCTCATAGAGGCCATCATAGAAGATTTCTAACATGGTCTACTCTGAGATCATGTCAGGAAGGCATTTTCTGATCAGTTGCTTGTACCTCTCCCAAGCTTCATAGAGGAACTCTCCCTCATTCTGTCTGAAAGTCTAGACCTCCACCCTAAGCTTGCTCATCTTCTGAGGTGGAAAGAACTTGGTCAAAAATCCATTGACCACCTTTTCCCAAGTGTCCAGGCTCTCCTTAGGCTGAGAATTCAGCCACAGCCTTGCTCTGTCCCTTACAGCAAAGGAGAAGAGTATGAGCTTATAAACCTCTTGGTTTACTCTATTAGTCTTGACAGTGTCACAAATTTACAGAAAGTCAGAGATGAATTTGTTGGGGTCCTCCTACGGGAGTCTATAAAATTGGCAATTCTATTGTCCTAGAATGACCAGTTGAGGCTTTAGCTCAAAGTTGTTTGCACCAATGGTAGGAATGGAGATGCTGCACCCATAGAAGTCAGAGTTGGGTGCAGTATAAAATCCAAGAACCTTTCTTTCATCTCCTCCAGCTTCAGGATTAGCTGCCAATGTTGTATCTGCAGCTTCTTGCTCGAGAGCTTCTGTGAGGTTACCTCCGGCTCTGCTAGCTTGAGCTTGCTGTAAATTTCTTCTTAAGAATCTCTCAGGCTCAGGATCAGGGTCAAGAAGGACTTCTGTATCCCTATTTCTTCTCATAAACAAAAAGGAAAGAATCCAAGAAGAGTAAAAGAATGGAGTCTCTATGTCAGAGTATAGAGAACTCCTGGTGAAAAACTCAGATAAAGAGAAAAGAAAATAAAGAGGGAAAATAAGTTGAAAAATTTTGAAAAGATGAGAGAGAAAAAAGTTGAAAAATTTTAAAAAAGAAGAAAGAGAAAGAAGAATTAAAGAGACACCAAACTTTTAAAATTAAAAGAAGCCAAAACAAACAATTAACTAACCAGGATTTGAAAATAAGATAGAAGATTTAATTTTGAAAATTTTTTAAAATTAAAAAGAACAAGTCAGAAGGAAATTTTTAAATTCAAAAATTAAAAAGATGAGGTCAAAAGAGAGAGAAATAAGATAAGACAAGAAAAGATTTTGAAATTCAAATTTGAAAGAAAAATAAAAGAAACACCAAACTTTTAAAATTCAAATAAGATAAAACAAACAAGCAACTAACTAGATTTGAAAATATAGATAAAAGATTTTATTTTGAAAATTTTTAAAAATTAAAAAAGAGAAAGTAAAAAAATTTTGAAATTTAAATTTGAAGGAAGGAAAGACTAACAAAATACTAAACTTTTAAAAATTTGAATTTAAAAGAAAGATATGATAACAAAATTTCGAAATCAAAGAAAAAAGATAAGATGAAGATTTAAAGATAAAAAGATAAACAAGATAAGACTAAAGAAAATTAAATGAAACAAAGAGAACACTAAGAAGACAGTAAGCTGAAAATTTAAAACCAAGATAAGGAAAATATTTTTTTTTTCGAAAAATTAAAAAGAAAGGACAAACACTAGACGGACACCAAACACAAAAATTTTTAAATCAAACAACACTAATTTCGAAAAATAGAGAGAAAAACACTAAGAAACACTAAACTTAAAAATTTTGAAATCAAATAAAAGAAAATAACACAAATATTTCGAACAAAAAGAAAAAAAACCAAGAACAATTTTCAAAAAAGTTAAGAAAAGAAAAATCAACAAAAACCAAAAGGACACCAAACTTAAGAATTAACACAAGACTCAAACAAAAGAAAAAGATGACTAAAGATGAGTTTTTGAAAAATTTTAAGAAAAGAAACAAAGAAAGTTTGAAAATTTTTAACAAGAAACGCAAACAAAAGGAAAACAGTAAAAAGTACCTGATCTAAGCAGCAAGACAACCGGTAGTTTGTCAATCTCGAACAATTCCCGACAACGGCACCAAAAATTTAGTGTACAAAATTGAACTCGCACAACTTCACCGGCAAGTGCACCAGGTTGTCCAAGTAATACCTCAGGTGAGTGAGGGTCGATCCCACGAAGATTGTTGAATTGAGCAAGATATGGTTATTCTGCAGATCTTTGTCAGGCGAATAGAAAGGTAGTTGTTGTTGTTGATTGCGCATAAACAAGAACATAAAGAGAACTGTAAAGAATTAACAGAGAAACAATAATGAGAAATCAGTTAAGGCTTTGGAGATGCTTTATTTTTTTGGATTAACACGTCTCACAGACTACTTCAACAATGAATGATTCGTTCTATGGCAAAGCTGTAAGTGATTAACTCATTTCCTCTCATCACGTTAATCTCCTATAATTCATATCAAACGCCGTTGTCAATGGTCATTCAATATGAACGAGGATGAAGCCCGCGCAATTCACTCTCCTTTGTTAATCCTATGCAAAAAGCCATAGACAAGGTCAGATCTTTTGGATCGGAGAATGAAGCTCAATAATTCTAGCCTTAGCGCCACAAGAACCTCATCACCCATAACTAACCAGATTATATGTCACATATCCTCGATTAGCCCAGATGAATTATTGGTTCAGGTGATGTATTCTCAAGCTTTAACTCAGTACTATCTAGATCAGGACTCGTAAAGAACTCAAGTAGAAAAAGGGACATACCCAGACTCAATTGGATGAAGAACGACAATACATCATAGAATGGAATTAACATATATTGAAGTAGAAAAAGTAATATTATTAATCCATGGGAATCAGCAGAGCTCCTAACTTTAACCTAGGAGGTTTAGTTGCTCATAATTTATAGAGAAAACTTAGATGTAAAGTATGATACAAGTTCGATGCATAAACCTAAGTGATCTCCTCTATATATAGGAGATGCTAACCCTAAAAGATTTTAATTTTAATTTAAAAAGTACAAAGATAAGACTACATATGCTGAGTGCTAAAATCTACTTTGGGCCCACTTTAGTTGAGTGCTTCGTCCAAGCCTGGCATTCAACTTGGAGAATGGGCGTTGAACACTAGTTAGGGGGGTTGAACATGATGTCTTCTGGTCCCTGGCTGGAGTTGAACGCCAGTCTTAGGCGTTCAACGCTGGGCTTGGTCCTTCTTGGGCGTTGAACTCCAGATGTGGGCATTCCAAGCCAGTTATAGGCATGGCTCTGGAAGAGAAGTATAGACTTTTAAATATTGCTAGAAAGATCTGAAAGTTAGCTTTCCAACACCGTTAAGGGCGCGTCAATGGGACCTCTATAGCTCAAAATATGCTTGTTGGAATGCATAGAGGTCAGGATTTGACAACATCTGCTATCCTTTCTTCAGCTCTGAACAACACTTTGCCAATCTTGCTAATTTCGCCCAAAAATCCCCTAAAATCATAGAAAAAACACAAGAACTCAAAGTAGCATCCAAATATGAATTTTCGCACTAAAACCTACTAAAACTTAATAAAATATACTAAAAAGACTATGAAAATGCGATGAAAATGCGTATAAGATATCCACTTATTACTCAGGGTACAATCACAAGTAAACAATTGTCTCAATTCCATCCTAGAGCAAGTAGGGCAAAACCACAATCCTTGCATCTACCCAAGAAGCTCATATACCATTCGGGAGCAAGCGGGACAGAACCACAATTCTTGCATCTGCCCCAGAAGCTCAAATATCAATCAAGCTTATTCTCTTCCTCTAATCATATCAACTAAATCTCATCATTCAATCATATCAATTCATTCTCATCATTCAATCATACCAATTCAATCTCATCATTCAATCATATAAATTCATTCTCATTATTCAATCATATCAACTCATTCTCATCATTCAATCATCTCAACCCATTCTCATCATTCAATAATTTCAACTCATTCTCATCATTATTTTTATCATTCAATCATATCAATTCATTCTCATCATTCAATTATCTCAACCCATTCTCATCATTCAGTCATATCAACTCATTCTCGTCATCCAATCGTATTAACTCATTCTAATAATAGAAACTAGTCATCAGATCTCAAATAGGGGTTACAGAAGTGAAAAAAGTAGAGTGAAATAGGCAAAACAGTTAAAAATTACATTTTCAGCAAAACAAGACATTTGTGCCTCTACATGCCTTATGCATACGTGTGAGTTCCCTGTTGTGCGTGCGCATGGTACGCACATGAAAAACATTCAATTCTGGAAATGCGGGTTGTACGTACGCATGCCTCGTGCAGACGCGCAACTCTATTTTTATCCGTGCACATGAAACTCATATGAAATCATTTCACTTCTGTTACACCCATCATGCATACGCATACGCATAACCTCAGTTTTCTGCAACTTCTACAAAATTCAGTTTTAAATCCCCAATTCAAACTCTTATAACTTTATCTAAAAAAGTCAGTGTTCCTTCATCTTTAAATAGTTTTAAAGATCTTTCCACTAGCTTCAATTCAAGACAAATCTCATCCAAATCCGAACTCTGAGTGCCAAGTTATGGCCCGCCGAAGTTGGCTAAAAATTTATTTTTTACCAAATTCTCATAATCCATTGACGTGACAAAAATTGGCGAGTTAAGAATTGTTATAAGATATGCGTTACAAGTATAGTTCTCAACCAACCAGAAATCCGCCTATCAATTTAGCAGGGTTGTCACAAAAATTAAAATTAAAATACTGGGAGTATGAATCCCAGGTCGTCTCCCAACGAGTTGCAGAAAGGTGTGCTATTTTATTAATCAGATGTTTTCAAAAATGAATTGAGTTGATGAACAGGAAATTAAATTAGAGAATTTATGTAATTTAAATAAAAGTCTTGACTGGGAGTAGATTAGTTGGAAGCCCTATTCTTGTTGGAGTACTCTCAAGATTAACTGATAATCGAGGGTTATTCTGTTTAGTTATCCCTTACTAGGTAAGGGAAAGTCAAACAAGTTGGAATGCTATTTCTATTCACAAGTTCCAATCTGCTTACATGGAAGGATTGGTGTCAGTGACTAGAGAGCAATCCAACAATAAACCCAATTACAATTTTTCTTTTAAGCATTCCAACTCAAGGTCTTCATTTCAATCAACTCCCATCCAAGTTATGGAACTACTCGCTCATTGTGAATGTAGAACTCATAACATAGGAAAGGGAAATATAGAAAGACATGATAAACAGTAATCAAAGAAATTAATTAAAAATAAAAGTAATTCTTGTATTAATAAATTCTAAAATAATCCAATAGTGAAATTGAGTAAATTAAGGACATGGAAGAGTAAGAGACAAGTAAAGAGAACGAATTAGAATGACGAAATCTTGCTGAGGCAATAACTCTTCTCAATATCCCAATGCAAAAACAATAATAATTGAAATCCTAAGAACTATGACTGTGTAGAGAGAAAAAAAACCTAAAGGAGGAGTAAAACTAGATCTAAAAACTAAAACTATGTAGAATGAATGTTCTCTCTCGTTTCTGCATGTTCCCTGGCTCTAGTCTGCTTTTCTGGGCCGAAAATTGGGTCAAAACATGGCCCAAAATCGCCCCCAGCGAATTCTGCAGATTATGCAGATCACGCATGTCACGCGATCGCGTCATTCATGCGGATGAGTCATTCAGCGTTTGCTTTGCCACGCGTGCGCGTCGTCCACGCCTTCGCGTCACTGATGTAGTTTCCAATCCGCACGGTCGCGTGAGCCATGCGTCTACGTCACTGCAATTTCCTCTATATCGCGTGGCCGCGTGAGCCATGCATCCGCGTCACTTCTCGCTGGTCAGCTCCTCAATTTCTTGTGTTCCTTCCATTTTTGCAAGCTTCCTTTCCAATCTCCAACTCATTCATGCCCTATAAAGCCTGAAACACTTAACACACAGATCACGGCATCGAATGGAATAAAGGAGAATTAAAATAAATAATTAAAAGTCTCTAGGAAGCAAGTTTTCAACCATAAAGCATTTTTAGGAAGGAATTATAAATGCATGCTTTTTTTAATAAATAAGTGGGTAAAGAGTTGATAAAACCACACAATAAAACACAATATAAACCATAAATTAATGGTTTATCAACCTCCCCACACTTAAACATTAGCATGTCCTCATGCTTAGTTGGAGGAGGTAAAATAAATGAGTAGGAACATGTAAAACTCATGCAATGCAATGCAACCTATATATGTGAATGCAACTATATGATTCTTGTCCACTTGATCAAAAGTAAATAAGCTCTTCAAAATAATTACAAATCAAATTCTACTAATTTAATTCTTATACAGTAAGAACAGATAAAAGTGTAAGAAGATAGCTCATGAAAGCAGGGAACACATAATTTCAAGCATTAAACCCTCACTGATGATGTATGTACTCTCTAGTCTCTATAGTGTATAGGGTAATCACTCTATCCTTCTCTAATTATTCTTTCTAATTTTTGTTCTTCTCCTAACTACTCAACAACATTTAATATACCAATGCAAACATCATGAGGTCTTTTCAAGGTTGTAATGGGGCCAAGGTAAGGGTAAGGATACATATATGGCTAAGTAAGCTTATGAATTGAATCTTTAGTTAACCCAAGCTTTAACCTAACCTATATATATTCTATATAACTTTAGAATTCATACCTAGCTACCCAGAAATTTCTATTTCACCTTTCATACTCATGTATCAACTTTTTATTTTAATTTTATCATATATGCATTGATTCTTAAATTTAAATTTAGCATTGGGGTAATTTTGTCCCCTTATTTATTTATTGAATATTTTTGGATTTTTTTTCAACATAAACATAAAAATAAACATAGCTTATCAATGCACATAGATTTTTAATTCTTATAGTTTCACATGAGTAGGTATCCGAATTCCCATTGTATTATCATGACACATTCCCTCATTATCTTTTGTTCCCACAATTTCCCATACTTAATTTAACACACACAATTCTATCTTAGGCTAACCAAAGATTCGATTGGGGTATAAAATTATTTTTCCACTTAAGGCTAGTAATATGGTAAAATACAGAACAAATGGGATTTACAGGCTCAAAGTGGTTAACAAAGGTAATTGAAAGGGTAGGCTTAATTTGGATAAGTAAGTTTAAACAAATAATGGCCTCAATCATATGCAAATATATAAATATATTAAACATTGGACATATAGGATGAAATAAAATGTAGATTACAATAATAGAGAAGTAAACACACAAGAATAAAATAATTATGGTTAAATAATGTAACCATGCATTTGGGCTCAACTCTCATAGGTTGTGTGTTCTTTAGCTTAAAAACCATGTTCTAAATACAACTTCAAGCAGTTTTAACATAAGAGTTTTGATAAAAATTAGATAAAAATTAGTGAAATTTTGTTCTAAAGACAGGGTCTTAGAAGAAACTTATTGTCTTTTTAATCAAGTAGAACATGCATGCAACTAATCTATTACTATGTAATTTATCCTATTCTACAAAAGAAAAACTAACTAAATATCCTAATTTATTGGTGTTAGGGAAGAGAAATTACCTCCGAAAGTCAGGTACTGACCGACCTCCCCACACTTAAGGCTTTGCACCGTCCTCGGTGCCATTTGTCAGGAATAGGGGTGGGCTGGTAGCAGTATCTCCACAGTCGGGGCCATCATGGCTCCTGTGCTGGTAAAGAAAGTGGAGTCCGGGGTGTCTGAGTCCTTGAATTTTCCCATAATCAGCTCCTTAAGGTATGTGAATCAGCGCTTGTTACGGCGCTCTCTCATCTTAGCTTTCTGTTCCTGCCGATCCAACTTTTCAAGTATCTGATGGAGCAGTTGGTTTGTTGTAGGTGCTTGTGCTGCTGATGGAGGGATGTCCTCAGCCGGTTCAGTAGGCTGGCTAGTAGTGGCTGCTGGGAGTCTAATATATTTCCCGTTAGGGACGTATTGATCATCCCGTGGAAGCATGGCTTTGGTGTCCCCAGCTCTGTAGGAGACTCCGGCTGCTGAGACGAGATCTGAGATCAAGGCAGGGAAAGGTAAGTTGTCCGCAATCTGTACGTGTCCCATGGCATTCCGGATGTGTCTTGGTAGGTTCAGAGGCTGGTCTGTAAGGATTTACCATAGTAGAACGGCCATGTCTGCAGTGAAGGAAGATTCGTGAGTGCTCGGAAAGACGTAATGGGACATGATTTGTGCCCATACGCGAGCCTCCAAGGTAAGTGCTGAAGCTGATATTCCCTTAGGACGGGAACGGTGGTATCCGTAGATCCATCTGCTATCAGGTAGTGCGATAACTCTGCGAACGGCGTTCCAATCAAATTGGTACATCTGGCGCTTGAGTGTGGCTTCTTGAAAGGCGTCCAAAATCCTTCTGGAGCAGGGGGAAGATCTAGAGCTTGTTGAATGGCCTCTTCTGTAATGGGGACTTGCTTCTGACGTACATAGACAGACTGCAGGGTTGGCAGGTGGAAATTAGAGCAGAACTCAACTACCCAAGAAAGATTAGCCTACCTTGGCTGTCTCTAGAGGAAACCCCATTGTCTTCGTTCAATTTTCGGCTCAACAAAGATAGCAATATTGGGCGGGAGGATAAGAAGGTATTCGTTGTTGTAGCTCCGTTCTGCCAGGATAGGGAACATCTGCTCACAGTAGCGATTGCGAAATCGCGCAGTGTCCTTTGCTGGGAAGGCTTTCTCTTTTTCATCAACCTTTATAATCTTCTTAATTCTTTTTGTTGAGGGCTTGACTGCAGTTGAAGAAGGCTCTGCCACTAATGCTCTTTTTGTTCCTCTTCTTGCTGGTGGTTTGGGAGTAGCTTTCTCTTTTCCTTTCTTGGTGGCCATCCTGAAAAGGGGAAGAGAAAGTAACTTAAATTCAAAGAGATAGAGCAAGGAAGGGGATGGTATAAGTGATAAACAATGCACGGTAAAGAAGATGTCGTTAACACATGGTCATGACTACATGTGAAAAGTTCACCAATGGAAATATGGCAAGTGCATTTGAGGACAATTAAATGCAAGGTATTTATTGGCATGCAGGCAAAGGCATGAGTAGCATAGATCAAGCATTTAATTAATCGAATGTGTTATCACTCGTAACAAACTAGCCATCACGTTTGTAATGACAATTAAATTTAATTAATACAATAGTAAAGGGAATTTGTGAAAAGCAAGCATTGGATAGTAGAATAGAATAACGTAGAAAGATGCATAATGCCATATGGGCGTTTTCACAAACACATAGCATGCATGGTAAATAAGCTATTGAAAATAATAATTTGAACATGCAAGTAATCCCTTAAAAATAATATATAATTACCAAACAATTTTGCAACAATTCATAAGCATATAATGAGAAATAATGACTTAAATAAATTCTAACACCAATTAAAAGAAAGAAAGAAAAAAGAAAAAAATGGATAATGAAAGTAAAAAGAAAATAAGAAAACATAAAAATAAAAAAGAATCATAGAAAAGTAAGGAAGGAAGAAGAAAAGAAAAACCTTGTTAATGGTGGTGAGAAAGTAGAAAGTGAGAAAGAAGGAAGAGGGAAGATGGAAGAAATAAGGAAGGAGAAGAGAAAATAGGATTAGGGGAAAAGAAAGATAAGATATTTGGCAATTTAGGGTAAGCTGTACGGCGTAAGCGACGCGGATGTGTGGGTGACGCGTTCGCGCGACTTGCGCTTTAAGTTAATTGACGCGGCCGCGTCGGTCACGCGGACGCGTGACTCGTTTTATGCTACTGGCGCGAGGGCAGCCTCGCGCTCGCACAACTCTCTGTTCAAAATCTTATTTTGCCAAATTTTGGGTGACGCGATCGCGTGGTCGACGCGATCACGTGAGTGGCCAATATGGAGATATGATGCGGACGCGTGAGCCATGCGTCCGCGTGGTAAGGCTGTGCGTTCAGCACCAGTCCAGCACCACTCCAACATAACTTTCGGCTATGCACCCTTTTGACGTCGATTTTCATGTCACGTGGCCGCGTGGGTGACGCGGTCGCGTGGGAGGCCAAAGTTCCTACATGACGCGGACGCGTCAGTGACGCGGTCGCATGGGGTGATTTGTGCCAAAGGCACGCCTCCAACCACGCTCCTGCGTTACTTTCTGTTCGCTTTCTTATTCTTTCTGAGCCACCTGCGACGCGGACGCATCATTGAGGCGGTCGCATCGCAAATTTTTTTTTATAGAAATATGCAAATGCAGATGCAAGCTAAATGTGCGAATAAAGAGAAGAGTTATTGAAAAAGAAAACTAAGAATAAAGAAAAGAACGATTATACCATGGTGGGTTGTCTCCCACCTAGCACTTTGCTTTAACGTCCGTAAGTTGGACGCACCACTAGCTTAGTCTTCGGCTATGTGTGGATCTTCCAAGAGGAAGATCTCGAGCTCCTTGTTTTTCTTCAACTTTTCGCCTTGGTACAGCTTTAAACGATGTCCATTAACTTTGATGAGTTCAGAGCTTGAAGGATGAATTAGGTGAAAAACTCCGTACGGTTCGGCCTTCTCTACTCTGTATGGACCTTCCCATCTTGATCTCAACTTGCTTGGCATGAGCCTCAGTTGAGATTTGTAAAGGAGGACTAAGTCCCCAGGTTGGAACTCTTTCCTCTTGATGTGCTGATCATGTACAACTTTCATCTTCTCCTTGTATAGCCTTGAGTTCTCATACGCCTCTAGGCGAAGGCTTTCTAATTCTTGCGGTTGTATTTTCCTTTCAGCTCCGGCTTTCTCAAATCCCATGTTGCACTCCTTTACTGCCCAAAAGGCTTTGTGCTCTACTTCAACTGGAAGATGACAGGCTTTTCCATAAACTAAACGGAAAAGACTTATCCCAATGGGTGTCTTGTATGCTGTTCTGTATGCCCAGAGTGCATCTTGTAGCCTGGTGCTCCAGTCTCTTCTATGAGGTTTGACTATCTTCTGCAATATACGCTTTATCTCTCTGTTTGACACCTCGGCTTGCCCAATAGTCTGAGGATGGTAGGCGGTTGCAACTTTATGAATTATCCCATGTTTCTTCATTAATCCTGTTAGTCTCCTATTACAAAAATAGGTGCCTTGATCGCTCACGATTGCTCGTGGGGATCCAAAGCGACAAATAATGTGGTTTCTAATAAAGGAAACAACAGTGTTAACATCATCATTGCGGGTAGGAATTGCTTCCACCCATTTGAAAACGTAATCCACAGCTAACAATATATAAAAATAACCATTAGAATTTGGAAATGGACCCATGAAGTCAATGCCCCAAACATAAAAAATTTCACAGAAAAGCATAATTTGTTGAGGCATCTCATCCCTCTTGGATATATTACCAAATTTTTGGCATGGGAAACAAGATTTACAAAAATTAACAGCGTCTCTAAAAAGAGTAGGCCACCAGAATCCACAGTCTAAGATTTTTCTAGCTGTTCTTTGAGGGCCAAAATGTCCTCCACTCTTAGATGAGTGACAGGCCTCTAAGATGGACTGAAATTCTGATTGAGGCACACACCATCTAATTACCTGGTCAGCGCCACATCTCCATAAATATGGGTCATCCCATATATAATATTTAGACTCGCTTTTCAGCTTGTCTCTTTGATGCTTAGTAAAGTTTGGAGGAAAAGTGCTGCTAACTAGATAATTAGCTACAGGTGCATACCAAGGGACTACCTCGGATACTGCTTGCAGGTTATCAAATGGGAAATTATCAGCTATAGGAGTGGAGTCATCTTTAATGTGCTCAAGGCGACTCAAGTGGTCTGCCACTAAATTCTGGTTACCACTCCTATCCTTAATTTCTAAATCAAATTTTTGTAGTAGCAGTATCCAACGTATAAGCCTTGGTTTAGATTCATTTTTAGCTAATAAATACTTTAGAACTGCGTGGTCTGAATACACTACTACTTTCGTACCAAGTAAATAGGCTCGGAATTTATCCAGAGCAAAAACAATAGCAAGAAGCTCTTTCTCAGTAGTAGTGTAATTAGACTGAGCGGCATCTAAAGTTTTTGACGTATAAGCTATAACAAAGGGGTCCTTACCTTCACCCTGAGCCAGTGCTGCTCCTACTGCATGGTTGGAAGCATCGCACATTATTTCAAATGGTTGGCTCCAGTCTGGTCCTCTCACAATTGGGGCTTGAGTCAGGGCGGTTTTCAGCTTATCGAACGCTTGTTTGCAATTCTCACTGAACTCGAACCCAATATCTTTCTGCAGTAGTTTGGATAAGGGAAGAGCTACCTTACTGAAGTCCTTAATGAATCTCCTGTAAAAACCTGCATGGCCAAGGAACGAACGGACTTTCCTCACAGAAGAGGGGTAAGGTAAACTAGAAATAACATCCACCTTTGCTGGATCTACAGAAATGCCAGTATTAGACACAACATGTCCTAGTACAATCCCTTGTTTAACCATAAAGTGACATTTTTCAAAATTCAATACAAGGTTTGTACTGACACATCTTTCTAACACTCTAGATAAACTATCCAAGAAAAGATTGAAGGAATCGCCATATACACTAAAGTCATCCATAAAAACCTCCATACAGTCCTCAATAAGATCAGAGAAAAGACTCATCATGCACCTTTGGAAAGTAGCTGGTGCATTGCACAAGCCAAAGGGCATTCTCTTGTAAGCATAAGTTCCAAAAGGACATGTAAAAGTGGTATTTTCCTGATCTTCAGGAGCTATATGAATCTGGAAATAACCTGTGTAACCATCTAAAAAATAATAATGTGATTTACCAAACAGACGATCCAACATTTGATCAATGAATGGAAGAGTATAGTGATCCTTACGAGTGGTCTGGTTGAGGCGTCTGTAGTCAATGCAGACTCTCCAGGCGTTCTGAACTCTGGTTTCCATGAGCTCTCCATGCTCATTCTTCACTGTAGTGACTCCAGACTTCTTGGGCACTACATGTACTGGGCTTACCCATTCACTGTCTGAGATGGGATAGATGATATCCGCCTCCAGTAGTCTGGTCACTTCCTTTTTGACAACCTCTAAGATAGTGGGATTTAGTATTCTCTGGGGTTGACGGACATGCCTTGCTCCCTCTTCTAGAAATATCCTATGCTCACAGACTTGAGGGTTGATGCCTACTATGTCTGCCAAACTCCAACCAATTGCCTTCTTGTGCCTCGTCAGCACACTAAGTAACTGCTCTTCTTGTTGAGAAGTGAGTTCCCTTGTAATGATAACTGGAAACTTCTGCTCGTCTTCAAGGTAAGCATATTTGAGGTGTGGAGGTAGGGGTTTCAATTCTAGCTTCTGCTCATGGTCAGGCTCTGGATTGTCTGGAGCTGGTGACAATGGTAAAGTACTGTCATTGTCCTCTGAGAATGTCCCCACACTTGGACCTTGTCCTATGTGCTTCTCTTCAAACTCATCCTGGTGAACTTCAGCCACGGTTTCATCTATGATGTCACACTGGAAGATAGAATGATCTTTTGGAGGGTGCTTCATAATTCCATTTAGATTGAAGCTTACTACTCGGCCGTCTATTTCAAAAGAGTATGTTCCTGAAAAAGCATCTAATTTGAACTTCGAGGTCTTCAGGAATGGTCTTCCGAGTAGGATTGATGATGGCTTCTCTGAGTCATTTTGGGGTATCTCCAGGATATAAAAATCAATGGGAAATATGAGCCCCTTAATGTCCACTAATACATCTCCAGCAACTCCAGCTACTGTAATAATGCTTTTATCTGCTAACACAAAACGAGCTGCCGACCTTTTTAAGGGAGGGAGCCTCAAAATATCATATATAGACAAAGGCATTATACTCACACATGCTCCTAAATCACACATGCAGTCAGAAAATACTACACCACCAATAGTACAATTAACCATACATGGACCTGGGTCACTACACTTTTCAGGTAAACCTCCCATTAAAGCAGATATGGAACTTCCTAAAGGAATAGTTTCTAATTCATTAATTTTGTCTTTATGTATTGGTGCACGAAATTGTGATCTTTGGTAATGGCTCCAAAAACTTGGTGCTCTAATCTCAATTCATAATTTGTTACAACTTCGATACAACTAACCAGCAAGTGCACTGGGTCGTCCAAGTAATAAACCTTACGTGAGTAAGGGTCGATCCCACGGAGATTGTTGGTATTAAGCAAGCTATGGTCACCTTGTAAATCTCAGTCAGGCGGATATAAAATAGTTATGGAGTTTTCGAAAATAAATAATAAACTAGGGATAGAAATACTTATGTAAATCATTGGTGAGAATTTCAGATAAGCGCATAGAGATGCTCTTGTCCCTCTGAACCTCTGCTTTCCTGCTGCCTTCATCCAATCAATCCTACCCCCTTTCCATGGCTGGCTTTATGTAAGGGCATCACCGTTGTCAATGGCTACATCCCATCCTCTTGTGAAAATGGTCCAAATGCTCTGTCACAGCACGGCTAATCATCTGAGGTTCTCGATCATATTGGAATAGGATTCACCCTCCTTTTGTGTCTGTCACTATGCCCAGCAATCGCGAGTTTGAAGTTCGTCACAGTCATTCAATCCCAGAGTCCTACTCGGAATACCACAGACAAGGTTTAGACTTTCCGGACTCTCATGAATGCTGCCATCAATCTAGCTTATACCACGAAGATTCTAATTAAGAGATCCAAGAGATACTCATTCAATCTAAGGTAGAACGGAAGTGGTTGTCAGGCACGCGTTCATAGGGAATGATGATGATTGTCACGTTCATCACATTCAGGTTGAAGTGCGAATGAATATCTTAGAAGCGGAATAAGTTGAGTTGAATAGAAAAACAGTAGTACTTTGCATTAATCTTTGAGGAACAGCAGAGCTCCACACCTTAATCTATGGAGTGTAGAAACTCTACCGTTAAAAATACATAAGTGAATATAGGGTAAGCATGGCCGAGTGGCCAGCCTCCCATGGAGGTCTAGAGATCTAAAAATGATCAAAAGATGTCTAATACAATAGTAGAAAGTTCTATTTATAATAAACTAGCTACAAGGGTTTACAAAAGTAAGTAATTGATGCATAAATCCACTTCTGGGGCCCACTTGGTGTGTGCTTGGGCTGAGCTTGAAGTCTACACATGGAGAAGTCATTCTTGGAGTTGAACGCCAGCTTTTGTGCCATTTTGGGCGTTGAACTCCACTTTGCAACTTGTTTCTGGCGCTGGACGCCAGAATTGGGCAGAGAGCTGGCGTTGAACGCCAGTTTGCGTCATCTAAACTTGGGCAAAGTATGGACTATTATATATTGCTGGAAAGACCTGGATGTCTACTTTCCAAAACAATTGGAAGCGCGCCATTTTGAGTTCTGTAGCTCCAGAAAATCCATTTTGAATGAAGGGAGGTCAGAATCCAACAGCATTTGCAGTCCTTCTTCAACATCTGAATCTGATTTTTGCTCAAGTCCCTCAATTTCAGCCAGAAAATACCTGAAATCACAGAAAAACACGCAAACTCATAGTAAAGTATAAAAATATGAATTTAACATAAAAACTAATAAAAACATCCCTAAAAGTAACTAGATTCTACTAAAAACATACTAAAAATAATGCCAAAAAGCGTATAAATTATCCGCTCATCACAACACCAAACTTAAATTGTTGCTTGTCCCCAAGCAACTGAAAATCAAATAGGATAAAAAAGAAGAGAATATACTATAAATTCCAAACTATTAATGAAACATAGCTCCAATCAGATGAGCGGGACTTGTAGCTTTTTGCCTCTTGAATAGTTTTGGCATCTCACTTTATCCATTGAAGTTCAGAATGATTGGCTTCTATAGGAACTCAGAGTTCAGATAGTGTTATTGATTCTCCTAGTTCAGTATGATGATTCTTGAACACAGCTATTTTATGAGTCTTGGCCGTGGCCCTAAGCACTTTGTTTTCCAGTATTACCACCGGATACATAAATGCCACAGACACATAATTGGGTGAACCTTTTCAGATTGTGACTCAGCTTTGCTAAAGTCCCCAATTAGAGGTGTCCAGGGTTCTTAAGCACACTCTTTTTTTTTTGCTTTGGACCTTGACTTTAACCGCTCAGTCTCAAGTTTTCACTTGACACCTACACGCCACAAGCACATGGTTAGGGACAGCTTGGTTTAGCCGCTTAGGCCAGGATTTTATTCCTTTAGGCCCTCCTATCCACTGATGCTCAAAGCCTTGGGATCCTTTTTATTTGCCCTTGCCTTTTGGTTTTAAGGGTTATTGGCTTTTTGCTCTTGCCTCTTGGTTTTAAAAGCTTTTGGCTTTTTCTGCTTGCTTTTTCTTTTTCTTTCTATTTTTTTTTCGCTTATTTTTTTCTGCAAACTTTGTTCTTTGCTGCTTTTTCTTGCTTCAAGAATCATTTTTATGATTTTTCAGATTATCAAATAACATGTCTCCTTGTCATCATTCTTTCAAGAGCCAACATATTTAACATTCAGGAACAACAACTTCAAAAGACATATGCACTGTTCAAGCATTCATTCAGAAAACAAGAAGCATTGTCACCACATCAATATAATTAAACTAAGTTCAAGGATAAATTCGAAACTCATGTACTTCTTGTTCTTTTGAATTAAAATATTTTTCATTTAAGAGAGGTGATGGATTCATAGGACATTCATAACTTTAAGACAAAGTTACTAACTACTAATGATCATGCAATAAGACACAAACATAGATAAGCACTTTAACATAGAGAAAATGAAAACAGAGAATGTAAGAACAAGGAATGAGTCCACCTTAGTGATGGTGGCATTTTCTTCTTGAGGAACCAATGATGTCCTTGAGCTCTTCTATGTCTCTTCCTTGTCTTTGTTGCTCCTCCCTCATTACTTTTTGATCTTCTCTGATTTCATGAAGGATGATGGAGTGCTCTTGATGTTCCACCCTTAGTTGTCCCATGTTGGAACTTAATTCTCCTAGGGAGGTGTTGATTTGCTCCCAATAGTTTTGTGGAGGAAAATGCATTTGAGGCATCTCCGGGATCTCATGGTGATGAGCTTCCTGCACCTCTTGAGCTCCATGAATGGGCTCTCTTGCTTGCTCCATCTTTTTCTTAGTGATGGGCTTCTCTTCCTCAATGTGAATGTCTCCTTCTATGAAAGCTCCAGCTGAGTAACATAGATGGCAAATAAGATGAGGAAAAGCTAGCCTTGCCCTAGGGGAGGGCTTTTTGGCTATTTTGTAGAGTTCAAGGGAGATGACTTCATGAACTTCTACTTCCTCTCCAATCATGATGCTATGGATCATGATGGCCCGATCCACAGTAACTTCAGATCGGTTGCTAGTGGGGATGATGGAGCGTTGGATGAACTCCAACCATCCTCTAGCCACAGGCTTGAGGTCCAGTCTTCTTAGTTGAACCGGCTTGCCTTTGGAGTCAATCTTCCATTGAGCTCCTTCCACACATATGTCCATGAGGACTTGGTCCAACCTTTGATTAAAGTTGACCCTTCTAGTGTAGGGGCGTGCATCTCCTTGCATCATAGGCAAGTTAAATGCCAACCTCACATTCTCCGGACTAAAATCTAAGTATTTCCCCCGAACCATTATAACATAATTCTTTGGATTCGGGTTCCTACTTTGATCATGGTTCCTAGTGATCCATGCATTGGCATAGAACTCTTGAACCATTAGGATGCCGACTTGTTGGATGGGGTTTGTTAGGACTTCCCAACCTCTTCTTTGGATTTCATGTCGGATCTCCGGAAACTCATTTCTCTTGAGTTTGAAAGGGACCTCAGGGATCACCTTCTTCTTGGTCACAACATCATAGAAGTGGTCTTGATGAGCTTTGGAGATGAATCTTTCCATCTCCAATGACTCGGAGGTGGAAGCTTTTGTCTTCCCTTTCCCTTTTCTAGAGGATTCTCCGGTCTTAGGTGCCATCAATGGTAATGGAAAAACAAAAAGCTTATGCTTTTACCACACCAAACTTAGAATTTTGCTCACCCTCGAGCAAGAGAAAAAAGAAGAGATGAAGAAGAAGAAGAAATGGAGGAGAGGGAGAGAGATGTGTTTCGGCCAAGAAGGGGAAGAGAGGGTTGTGTTGTGTGAAAATGAGGAGGAATGGAGGGCTATATATAGGGAAGGGAGGGGGGTAAGTTTCGGCCATTTAGGGTGGGGTTGGGTGGGAAATTGATTTTGAATTTTGAAGGTAGGTGGAGTTTATGAGGTAGGTTTATGGGGAAGAGTGGATGGATGTGAGTGGTGAAGTGGTGATAGGGAAGAGAGATTGAGGTGATTGGTGAAGAGTTTTGGGGAAGAGTGTTTATGGGATTGTGTGAAAGAGGGGTGAGAAGAAGTGAGTGGAGGTAGTGGGGATCCTGTGGGGTCTACAGATCCTGAGGTGATCCTGTGGGGTCCACAGATCCTGAGGTGTTCAAGGATTTACAACCTTGCACCAAATTGGGCATGCAAAATGCCCTTGCACACAACTCTGGGCGTTCAGCGCCAGATTGGTGCTTGTTCTGGGCGTTGAACGCCAGAACCATGCTTGTTCTGGGCATTCAGCGCCAGGTCTTCTCCAGGGTGCATTTCTGGCGTTCAAATGCCCAGATGCTGCCCATTTCTGGCGTTCAGCGCCAGAACCATGCTCTGTTCTGGCGTTGAACGCCCAAAACATGCTTCTTACTAGCGTTTAAACGCCAGTAAGGTCTTCCTCCAGGGTGTGATTTTTCTTCTGCCGTTTTTGATTTCGTTTTCAATTTTTATATTTATTTTGTGACTCCACATGATCATGAACCTAATAAAACATGAAAAACAATGAAAATTAGATAAATAAACATTGGGTTGCCTCCCAACAAGCGCTTCTTTAATGTCAACAGCTTGACAGTGGGCTCCCATGGAGCCTCACAGATGTTCAGAGCATTGTTGAGACTTCCCAACACCAAACTTAGAGTTTGGATATGGGAGTTCAACACCAAACTTAGAGTTTGGTTGTGGCCTCCCAACACCAAACTTAGAGTTTGACTGTGGGGGCTTTGTTTGACTCTGCTTTGAGAGAAGCTTTTTATGCTTCATCTCCATGGATGCAGAGAGAGATCCTTGAGTTGTAAACACAAGGTCGTCCTCATTTATTTGAAGGATCAATTCTCCTCTGTTCACATCAATCACAGCTCTTGCTGTGGCTAGGAAAGGTCTTCCTAGGATGATGGATTCATCCTCCTCCTTCCCAGTATCTAGGACTATGAAATCAACAGGGATGTAAAGGCCTTCAACCTTTACGAACACGTTCTCTACTTGTCCATAAGCCTGTTTTCTTGAATTGTCTGCCATTTCTATTGAGATTTTAGCAGCTTGCACCCCATAGATTCCCAGTTTCTCTATTACAGAGAGGGGCATGAGGTTTATCCCTGAACCAAGGTCACACAGAGCCTTTTCAAAGATCATGGTGCCTATGGTACAAGGTAGTAAGAACTTTCCAGGATCCTGTTTCTTTTGAGGCAATCTCAGTTGATCCAGATCACTTAGTTCATTGGTGAACAAGGGAGGTTCATCTTCCCAAGTCTCAATACCAAATAATTTGGCATTCAGCTTCATGATTGCACCAAGGAACTTGGCAGCTTGCTCTTCAGTAACATCCTCATTCTCTTCAGAAGAGGAATACTCATCAGAGCTCATGAATGGCATAAGGAGGTTTAATGGAATCTCTATGGTCTCTAGATGAGTCTCAGATTCCTTTGGTTCCTCAAAGGGAAGCTCCTTATTGATCACTGGACGTCCCAGGAGGTCTTCCTCTTTGGGATTTACGTCCTCTCCTTCCTTCACAGGTTCGGCCATGGTGATGAATTCAATGGCCTTGCACTCTCCTTTTGGATTTTCTTCTGTATTGCTTGGGAGAGTACTAGGAGGGATTTCAGTGATCCTTTTACTCAGCTGGCCCACTTGTGCCTCCAAATTTCTAATGGATGACCTTGTTTCATTCATGAAACTCACAATGGCCTTAGATAGATCAGAGACTAAGTTTGCTAAATTAGAGGTATTTTGTTCAGAGTTCTCTGTCTGTTGCTGAGTGGATGATGGAAAAGGTTTACTATTGTTAAACCTATTTCTTCCACCATTATTAAAGCCTTGTTGAGGCTTTTGTTGATCCTTCCATGAGAGATTTAGATGATTTCTCCATGATGGATTATAGGTGTTTCCATAAGGTTCACCTAAGTAATTCACCTCTGCTATTGCAGGGTTCTCAGGATCATAAGCTTCTTCTTCAGAAGATGCCTCTTGAGTACTGTTGGATGCAGCTTGCATTCCATTCAGACTCTGAGAAATCATATTGACTTGCTGAGTCAATATTTTGTTCTGAGCCAATATGGCATTCTGAGTATCAATTTCAAGAACTCTCTTCTTCATAGGTGTCCCATTACTCACAGGATTCCTCTCAGAAGTGTACATGAACTGGTTATTAGCAACCATGTCAATGAGTTCTTGAGCTTCTGCAGGCGTTTTCTTTAGGTGAATGGATCCACCTGCAGAAGTATCCAATGACATCTTTGATAGCTCAGATAAACCATCATAGAATATATCCAGGATGGTCCATTCTGAAAGCATGTCAGAAGGACACTTTTTGGTCAGCTGCTTGTATCTTTCCCAAGCTTCATAGAGGGATTCACCTTCTTTTTGTCTGAAGGTTTGAACATCCACTCTAAGCTTGCTCAGCTTTTGAGGAGGAAAGAACTTGGCTAAGAAAGCCGTGACCAGCTTATCCCAAGAGTTCAGGCTGTCTTTGGGTTGAGAGTCCAACCACACTCTAGCTCTGTCTCTTATAGCAAAAGGGAAAAGCATGAGCCTGTAGACTTCAGGATCTACTCTATTAGTCTTGACAGTATCACAGATCTGCAAGAATTCAGTTAAGAACTGAAAAGGATCTTCAGATGGAAGTCCATGAAACTTGCAGTTCTGCTGCATCAGAGGAACTAGTTGAGGTTTCAGCCCAAAATTGTTTGCTCCAATGGTAGAGATGGAGATGCTTCTTCCATGTAAATTGGAATTAGGTGCAGTAAAGTCACCAAGCATCCTCCTTGCATTATTATTATTTTCGGCTGCCATCTCCTCTTCTTGTTCGAAAATTTCTGAAAGGTGCTTGCTGGATTGTTGTAATTTAGCTTCTCTTAGTTTCCTCTTCAGAGTCCTTTCAGGTTCTGGATCTGCTTCAACAAGAATGTTCTTGTCCTTGCTCCTGCTCATATGAAAAAGAGGGACAGAAAAATAATAATAGGGGTCCTTTTTACCACAGTATAGAGGTCCCTGTGTGAGTAGATGAATAAATAAATAAAAGGAGATAAGAGAGAGAGAGAGAATTTTCGAAAATAATTTTTGAAAAAGAGTTAGTGATTTTCGAAAATAGTTTTTGAAAAAGGTTAGTAATTTTTCAAAAATTAAAATCAAAAATTAAAATAATTAGTTAGTTAAAAAGAATTTTTGAAAAAGAGGGAAGATATTTTCGAAAATTAGAGAGAGAGGGAGTTAGTTAGGCAGTTGAAACAATTTTGAAAATCAATTTTGAAAAGATAAGATAAGAAGTTAGAAAGGATATTTTAAAATCAAATTTTGAAAAAGATAAGATAAGAAGATATTTTTGAAAAGATATGATTGAAATTAGTTTTGAAAAAGATTTGATTTTTAAAATCACAATTAATGACTTGATTCACAAGAAATCACAAGATATGATTCTAGAACTCAAAGTTTGAATCTTTCTTAACAAGCAAGTAACAAACTTGAAATTTTTGAATCAAAACATTAATTGATGGTGTTATTTTCGAAAATTAGGAGATAAAGATAAGAAAAAGATTTTTGAAAAATATTTTTAAAATTTTCGAAAATAACTAAGAAAAATGAAAAAGATTTGATTTTTGAAAAAGATTTTGAAAAAGATAAGATTTTTAAATTGAAAATTTAATTTGACTCATAAAAACAACTAGATTTTTAAAAATTTTTGAAAAAGTCAAATCTAATTTTCGAAATTTATGAGTGAAAAAAGGGGAAGATATTTTTTTTATTTTTGAATTTTTAATGATGAGAGAGAAAAACATGAAAGTGATGCAATGCATGAAAATTTTTAAATCAAAACAATGAATGCATGTAAGAATGCTATGAATGTCAAGATGAACACCAAGAACACTTTGAATGTCAAGATGAACACCAAGAACATATTTTTGAAAAATTTTTAATGCAAAGAAAACATGCAAGACACCAAACTTAGAAATCTTTCATGTTTAGACACTATGAATGCTAAAATGCGCATGAAAAACAAGAAAAGATGCAAAACAAGAAAACATCAAGATCAAACAAGAAGACTTACCAAGAACAACTTGAAGATCATGAAGAACACTATGAATGCATGAATTTTTCGAAAAATGCAAGATGAATATGCAATTGACACCAAACTTTAAATCTGACTCAAGACTCAAACAAGAAACATGAACTATTTTTGATTTTTATGATTTTTTTTATTTTTTTGTATTTTTATTTTATATTTTTCGAAAATCATTTGAAAAAGAAAAAAAAAATAAGGCTTCCAAAATTTTTAATATGAATTCCAGGAATCTTATGCTCTTTAGTCTAAAGCTCCAATCAAAGGGTTAGGCATGGCTTAATAGCCAGCCAAGCTTTAGTATGTAACTCAGACATGACACGCCTGACATTCCCTACAGCCAGCCAGGCTTCAACATACTTCATGAAACACTAGAATTCATTTTTAAAAATTCTGAAGAAAAAATAGATTTTTTTGAAAACATTTTTATTTTAAATTTTTTTTTGTTTTGAAAACAAAAGAGAAATTTTTGAAAGATTTTTTTTTGAAAAATTTTTGAAAACTTTTTGAAAAGAAAACGAAAAGAAAGTTACCCAATCTGAGCAACAAGATGAACCATCAGTTGTCCAAACTCGAACAATCCTCGGCAACGGCGCCAAAAACTTGGTGCACAAAATTGTGATCTCTGGTAATGGCTCCAAAAACTTGGTGCTCTAATCTCAATTCATAATTTGTCACAACTTCGATACAACTAACCAGCAAGTGCACTGGGTCGTCCAAGTAATAAACCTTACGTGAGTAAGGGTCAATCCCATGGAGATTGTTGGTATGAAGCAAGCTATGGTCACCTTGTAAATCTCAGTCAGGCGGATATAAAATAGTTATGGAGTTTTCGAAAATAAATAATAAACTAGGGATAGAAATACTTATGTAAATCATTGGTGAGAATTTCAGATAAGCGCATAGAGATGCTCTCGTCCCTCTGAACCTCTGCTTTCTTGCTGCATTCATCCAATCAATCCTACTCCTTCCCATGGCTGACTTTATGTAAGGGCATCACCGTTGTCAATGGCTACATCCCATCCTCTTGTGAAAATGGTCCAAATGCTCTGTCACAGCACGGCTAATCATCTGAGGTTCTCGATCATACTGGAATAGGATTCACCCTCCTTTTGCGTCTGTCACTATGCCCAGCAATCGCGAGTTTGAAGTTCGTCACAGTCATTCAATCCCAGAGTCCTACTCGGAATACCACAGACAAGGTTTAGACTTTCCGGACTCTCATGAATGCCGCCATCAATCTAGCTTATACCACAAAGTGCGAATGAATATCTTAGAAGCGGAATAAGTTGAGTTGAATAGAAAAACAGTAGTAGTTTGCATTAATCTTTGAGGAACAGCAGAGCTCCACACCTTAATCTATGGAGTGTAGAAACTCTACCGTTAAAAATACATAAGTGAATATAGGGTAAGCATGGCCGAGTGGCCAGCCTCCCATGGAGGTCTAGAGATCTAAAAATGATCAAAAGATGTCTAATACAATAGTAGAAAGTTCTATTTATAATAAACTAGCTACAAGGGTTTACAAAAGTAAGTAATTGATGCATAAATCCACTTCTGGGGCCCACTTGGTGTGTGCTTGGGCTGAGCTTGAAGTCTACACATGGAGAGGTCATTCTTGGAGTTGAACGCCAGCTTTTGTGCCATTTTGGGCGTTGAACTCCACTTTGCAACTTGTTTCTGGCGCTGGACGCCAGAATTGGGCAGAGAGCTGGCATTGAACGCCAGTTTGCGTCGTCTAAACTTGGGCAAAGTATGGACTATTATAATTGCTGGAAAGCCCTGGATGTCTACTTTCCAACGCAATTGGAAGCGCTCCATTTTGGGTTCTGTAGCTCCAGAAAATCCATTTTGAGTGCAGGGAGGTCAGAATCCAACAGCATCAGCAGTCCTTCTTCAACCTCTGAATCTGATTTTTGCTCAAGTCCCTAAATTTCAGCCAGAAAATACTTGAAATCACAGAAAAACACACAAACTCATAGTAAAGTCCAGAAATGTGAATTTAACATAAAAACTAATAAAAACATCCCTAAAAGTAACTAGATTCTACTAAAAATAATGCCAAAAAGCGTATAAATTATCCACTCATCATGTATACATAAATCTTTTAGAAACTTTGCATATTTAGGTACCTGTTGAATAACATCAAAAAGGGGAACAGTTACCTCAACCTTTTTGAATATTTCTACCATTTTGGGATCAAGTTTCAGCTGCTTCTTGGGCTTCCTTGCAAGTTGTGGAAATGGAATAGGAGTGGCGTTTTCTGCAGTGTCTGCGCCCTTTGGTTCTTCTTCCTGTGATTGAGCTTCTTCTTTTTCAGCGATGTCCTGTATGTCCTCCTCCTCTTCAACATCTTCTATTTCCACCACCTCTTCAGCTGAGGCGTGTTCTGGTGGGCTTGACTCCTGCTGATTCCTCTCCTGCAGTGTGGTTTCGGACCTTAGGGTGATGGCATTAATGCCACCCTTTGGATTGGGTAATGGTTGAGAGGGGATTCCACTGGAGCTTAAAGGCTGGTTATTGGAGTTATTCATTGATCCAATCTGTGAGACAAGAGCTTGCAAGGTAAAGTTCAGACCATTTAGTGTAGCATAAAGGTTATTTTCCATGGCCTATTGTCTCCGATCAATAGATTGTAGTAACTCATCATTAGCAGATGAAGAAGGATAAGTAATTTGAGAGGTCTGCTGTTGGGTATTCTGTGGTCCTTGGGATTGCCGCAGGTGAGGTGCTCCGTAAGGTTGGTTCTGGTTCTGCTGCCTGTTGTTGTTATTATTCCACCTCTGATTTTCTTGATTGTCTCTGCCTCCTCTGTTATTGTTGTCCCTCCAATTCTTGTTAGAATTGTCCTGCCATCCATGGCTGTAACTGCCACCTTGATTGTACCCTTGGTTGGGGCGGTCATAGAAGTTATGACTGGCTGCCACGGTGTTGTCTTCCTGTTGGAGCTGCGGACATTCATCAGTATAATGGCTATAATCAGCACAGACTCCGCAAACTCTCTGTGGGACTAACTGTTGGCTTTGCTGTGGTGGAGAATGTTGAGCTTGCTGAACTTGTTGATTCAATTGCATTTGCTTCAGTGAGTTGGTCATTTCACAGATACTCTGAGTTAGAGCAGCAGTCTCTTTGCTAGAGGATAGTTCTGCAATAGCTTTTAAACGGCCTTGTTTCTACCTGTGATTCCGAGTAGATTCAGCTAAGTCGCTGATCAATTGCCATGCCTCATCAGTGGTCTTGTACTTTTTCATCGACCCATTGCTAGCACTTTCCAATGTGGTCTTATCTTGGGCATGCCCTGTGTGACGTAATCGAGCAACACTATCTTGTCAATCATATGGTGGGGGCATGCTTCCAGAAGATTATTGAAGCGCTCCCAGTATTCATAGAGAGTCTCAGATTCATCCTGAAAAATCATGGAAATGTCTTTTCTCAGTTTATCAGTAACTTCAGCTGGAAAGAACTTTTCCAAAAATTCTCTTTTAAGTGTATCCCAGTCGGATGCAGTTGCTGCGGGTTGAGTGTAGTACCACTCTCTCGCTTTTCCCTCAAGAGAGAACGGGAAAGCTTTCAGCAAAATAGAAGTTTCATCCGTACCATTGTGCCTGACAGTAGAACAGGCTGCTTGAAAATCTCTCAGGTGCTTGATAGGCTCTTGAGCAGGTAAGCCATGAAACTTAGGCATCAAGTTTAGTAGTGCAGTCTTTATTTCAAAGTCTGTAGCCACCGCTGGGTGATGCGCTTGAAACGGTTGCATTGTAAAATCAGGGGCTCCAGCCTCCTGGATAGTAACTCTCCTAGGTGCTGCCATGTCACCTACACGTAAATCAACCGAATCAGTAGAACGGGAGCTAATTTCTTCCTTAAATGACATTTCAGATCTGCCCTCAGAGAGGACTAACCGACGCCGAGCTTGCCTTATTCGTGAAATAGTTCTTTCAATCTCAGGATCGAATACTGGCAAGCTTGGATCAAGAAGTGAACGCGTCATCTAACGAAAGAAACATGCAGCTCATAGTAGCAAAATAAAATAAAATACAAATAAATAAATTCCAATTAATAACTTTAGCACTCTATTGCAACTCCCCGGCAACGGCGCCAAAAATTGACATGGCGGAAATTGGCGAGTTAAGAATTGTTATAAGATATGCGTTGCAAGTATAGTTCTCAACCAACCAGAAATCCGCCTATCAATTTAGAAGGGTTGTCACAAAAATTAAAATTAAAATACTGGGAGTATGAATCCCAGGTCGTCTCCCAATGAGTTGCAGAAAGGTGTGCTATTTTATTAATCAGATGTTTTCAAAAATGAATTGAGTTGATGAACAGGAAATTAAATTAGAGAATTTATGTAATTTAAATAAAAGCCTTGACTGGGAGTAGATTAGTTGGAAGCCCTATTCTTGTTGGAGTACTCTCAAGATTAATTGATAATCGAGGGTTATTCTGTTTAGTTATCCCTTACTAGGTAAGGGAAAGTCAAACAAGTTGGAATGCTATTTCTATTCACAAGTTCCAATCCACTTACTTGGAAGGATTGGTGTCAGTGACTAGAGAGCAATCCAACAATAAACCCAATTACAATTTTTCTTTTAAGCTTTCCAACTCAAGGTCTTCCTTTCAATCAACTCCCATCCAAGTTATGGAACTACTCGCTCATTGTGAATGTAGAACTCATAACATAAGAAAGGGAAATATAGAAAGACATGATAAACAGTAATCAAAGAAATCAATTAAAAATAAAAGTAATTCTTGTATTAATAAATTCTAAAATAATCCAGTAGTGAAATTGAGTAAATTAAGGACATGGAAGAGTAAGAGACAAGTAAAGAGAACGAACTAGAATGATAAAATCTTGCTGAGGCAATAACTCTTCTTAATATCCCAATGCAAAAACAATAATAATTGAAATCCTAAGAACTATGAATGTGTAGAGAGAAAAAAAACCTAGAGGAGGAGTAAAACTGGATCTAAAAACTAAAACTGTGTAGAATGAATGTTCTCTCTCGTTTCTTCATGTTCCCTGGCTCTAGTCTGCTTTTCTGGGCCGAAAATTGGGTCAAAACAGGGCCCAAAATCGCCCACAGCGAATTCTGCAGATTATGCAGATCGCGCATGTCACGCGATCGCATCATTCATGCGGACGCGTCATCCAGCGTTTGCTTTGCCACGCCTGTGCGTCGTCCACGCCTTCGCGTCACTGATGCAGTTTCCAATCCACGCGGTCGCGTGAGCCATGCGTCCGTGTCACTGCAATTTCCTCTATATCGCGCGGCCGCATGAGCCATGCATCCGCGTCACTTCTCGCTGGTCATCTCCTCAATTTCTTGTGTTCCTTCCATTTTTGCATGCTTCATTTCCAATCTCCAACTCATTCATGCCCTATAAAGCCTGAAACACTTAACACACAGATCACGGCATCGAATGGAACAAAGGAGAATTAAAATACACAATTAAAAGTCTCTAGAAAGCAAGTTTTCAACCATAAAGCATTTTTAGGAAGGAATTATAAATGCATGCTTTTTTTAATGAATAAGTGGGTAAAGAGTTGATAAAACCACACAATTAAACACAATATAAACCATAAATTAATGGTTTATCATCCATCAATTTCATAAATTCTCAATTCAATCTAATCATAAACCATTCCAAAACCACTTATACACATCACAAACACTCGTCCATAAATTCTCAGTCATTCCAAGCCTAAATGAACTCACTTCCAACTTATTTAACCCATTCGATCAACACATCTATATCCATCAATAACATATATATATATATATATATATATATATATATATATATATCAATCAATAATCGACGATCCCATGCAAACACGTACCCCACGCGTTCGCGTCGTTTATGATTTTCGCCATTCATGCGGGCGCGTCACTGACGCGAACGCGTGACTTGCAAATTCGAAGTAAAAGAGCGTTTGGGCAGAGAGTTGTGCCGGCTTGGGGCAAGAGGTGTGCTAAAAGCACAAATTTGGTCACGCGGACGCGTGACTGACGCGTTCGCGTCAGTTGCACATATGGCCATCCACGCAAGCGCGTGCATGACGCGAACGCGTCGTATGAAAAATTGGTTCCCAAGCCATGCGAACAGAAAGTCACGCGGGCGCGCGGCTGGCTTCGCACGAATCGCACAAAATCCAGGGCACGCGGACGCGTGCCTGACGCTAACGCATCATTATGAAGAATGCGCGACGTACGCGATCGTGTGCTGTACGCGAACGCATCGTTTGCGCCGCCCAGTTTTCTTTCTCTCTCTCTCCCAATCCCTATTCTCTCTTGTTCTTTTATCCTTTCCTTTTTCTTTCATAATAATTTTCGTCTCTTTCTATTTTCAGTTCTTCTTTGCTTGAGGACAAGCAAACCTTTAAGTTTGGTGTTGACGTTTCGCTTAAGGGTTTTCTGTTTATTCCTATGGCACCAAAAGGGAGGCGAATCACCTTCACAAAGGAGCACAACCTGAAGAATAAAATGACCGCTTAGATAACTAAGGTGGTTGAGTGGTGCGCGGAAATCGTGATTGTTTGTTTCCTTGGTAACGGCGCTAAAAACGCAATACGCACGTTCATAATCTTAATTCTTTGTCACAACTTCGCACAACTAACCAGCAAGTGCACTGGGTCGTCCAAGTAATAAACCTTACGTGAGTAAGGGTCGATCCCACGGAGATTGTCGGCCCTAAGCAAGCTATGGTTACCTTGTAAATCTCAGTCAGGCGGATTCAAATGGTTATGGTGAATTCATAATAAAAACATAAATAAAATATAAACTGGGATATAGATACTTATGTAATTCATTGGTGAGAATTTTAGATAAGCGTATAGAGATGCTTTCATTCCTCTGAACCTCTGCTTTCCTGCTGTCTTCATCCAATCATTCCTACTCCCTTCCATGGCAAGCTTTATGTAGGGCATCACCATTGTCAATGGCTACATCCCATCCTCTCTGTGAAAATGGTCCAATGTGCTGTCACTACATGGCTAATCATCTGTCGGTTCTCGATCATACTGGAATAGGATTTACTATCCTTTTGCGTCTGTCACTACGCCCAGCACTCGCGAGTTTGAAGCTCGTCACAGCCATCCCTTCCCAGATCCTACTCGGAATACCACAGACAAGGTTTAGACTTTCCGGATCTCAAGAATGGCCGTCCATGGATTCTAACTTATACCACGAAGATTCTAATATCTTGGACTCGGTCCTCTGTATTAGATATCTAAGAGATACTCATTCTAGCTTGTTTGCATGTAGAACGGAAGTGTTTATCAGGCACGCGTTCATAGGTGAGAATGATGATGAGCGTCACATAATCATCACATTCATCATGTTCTTGTGTGCGAATGGATATCTTAGAATAGGAATAAGCTTGAGTTGAATAGAAAAATAATAGTACTTTGCATTAATTCATGAGGAACAGCAGAGCTCCACACCTTAATCTATGGTGTGTAGAAACTCTACCATTGAAAATACATAAGTGATAAGGTCCAGGCATGGTCGAATGGCCAGCCCCCATGATCTAAGAACTAAACGTCCCAAGATGTCTAATACAATAGTAAAACATCCTATTTATGCTAACTAGTTACTAGGGTTTACAGAAATGAGTAAATGATGCAGAAATCCACTTCCGGGGCCCACTTGGTGTGTGCTTGGGCTGAGCATTGAGCTTTACACGTGTAGAGGCTTCTCTTGGAGTTGAACGCCAGTTTGTAACCTGTTTCTGGCGTTTAACTTCACTTTGCAACCTGTTTCTGGCGTTTAACTCCAGAATACAGCATGGAACTGGCATTGAACGCCAGTTTGCGTCATCTAAACTCAGGCAAAGTATGGACTATTATATATTGCTGGAAAGCCCTGGATGTCGACTTTCCAACGCAATTAAGAGCGCGCCATTTAGAGTTCTGTAGCTCTTTTAAATCGACTTTGAGTGCAGGGAGGTCAGAATCCAGCAGCATCTGCAGTCCTTCTTCAACCTCTGAATCTGATTTTTGCTCAAGTCCCTCAATTTCAGCCAGAAATTACCTGAAATCACAGAAAAATACACAAACTCATAGTAAAGTCCAGAAATGTAATTTTTAATTAAAAACTAATAAAAATATACTAAAAACTAACTAAATCATACTAAAAACTATGTAAAAACAATGCCAAAAAGCGTATAAATTATCCGCTCATCGTTGAGCTCCTTTCATTTTTTTTCCTTCCCGTTTTTATTATATATGTTCCGGTTTTCTGCTAGTTTTCTTTGTTTGCTCCATGATCCTTTATTAGTAGATTCATAGGTTATAGTTTAATTTTTCTGTTAAGTGCTTTAATTCTGAAAGATGTTTCATGTATTGCCCAAGAAGCTTGAAAAAAAAAAAAGAACAGATGTAGTGCATGAGAATTTGAATTTAATTTTTAGAGTAGTCTCACTTACTTAAATGTGGTGGTATTTTCTGTGATTCTGAATGAATGCTTGAACAATGCATATTTTTGATAGTGAAGTTTATGAATGTTAAAATTGTTGGCTCTTGAAAGAATGATGAAAAAGAGAAATCTTATTGATAATCTGAAAAACCATAAAATTGATTCTTGATGCAAGAAAAAGCAGTGAAAAACACAAAGCTTGCGGAAAAAAAAGAAAAAAATAAAATAAAAAAAAAATAAAAAAAAGCAAGAAGAAAAAGCCAATAACCCTTTAAACTAAAAGGCAAGGGTAAAAAGGATCCAAGGCTTTGAGCATTAATGGATAGGAGGGCCCTAAGGAATAAAATCCTGACCTAAGCGGCTAAATCAAGCAGTCCCTAACCATGTGCTTGTGGCGTGAAGGTGTCAAGTTAAAAGCTTGAGACTGAGTGGTTAAAGTCGTGATCCAAAGCAAAAAGAGTGTGCTTAAGAACTCTGGGCACCTCTATGTGTCTGTGGCATTTACGTATCCGGTGGTAATACTGGAAAACAAAATGCTTAGGGTCACAGCCAAGACTCATAAAGTAGCTGTGTTCAAGAATCAACATATTGAACTAGGAGAATCAATAACACTATCTAAATTCTGAGTTCCTATGGATTTCAATCATTCTGAACTTCAAAGGATAAAGTGAGATGCAAAAACTATTCAGGATTGTAGTTGTAAACCCCACTATAAGAAGAGACATGAGCATAATCGAACTCTCATTCTCATGCAAATTCACATTCTAAGCTTATATTAGTTTTTGGTTGCTTGAGGACAAGCAACAGTTTAAGTTTGGTGTTGTGATGCGTGAGCATCTTTCCTATATTTTCCTAGTGAATTTGCATCTAACTTATTGAGTTTAATTAAGAATTAATTATATTTTAGCTACTATGGATGCTATTTTGAGTTTTGTGCAATTTTATTCATTTTAGGTAGCATTCGGATGGATTTGATGAAGTTTCTGCAGAGAAAGAGAAGAAACCAAGGAGATGACCAGCGAATACCGACGCGGACGCATGGCTCACGCGACTGCGCGGAATGGAGGAAATCGTAATGACGCGATCGCGTGCCTGACGCGAACGCGTGGACTGGAATTTGCACAAATGACGTGAACGCGTGGATGACGCGGACGCGTCACATGAACGATCTGCAGAATTGACAGAAAACGCTGGGGGAAATTTCTGGACTATTTTAACTCAATTTTCAGCCCAGAAAACACATTAGAAGCTGCAGAATGGACAAATCAAGTGGTCCCCACCTATTAGTTGAAGACTTGTTAATTAACTCGAATTTAAATTCAAATCTTATTTTAGGAAAAGATATTATTTTAATTTTAATTTTAGAAATTTGATTTTTAAATTATTAGGATTAGTTATAAAAGGGATCCCAACAGGGTGGTTCCAACACAACATTCCACAACATTATTCCATACAAATTTACATTCCATATTCCATGAGCAACTAATCCTCCATTGTTAAGGTTAGGAGCTCTGTCTATTATATGGATTGAAAATATTATTTTTCTATTTTAATTCATGTTTTGATTTATATTTCAATAATTGTTTTCGTTCTTTATTTTATGAATTTGGGTGGAACGGAAGTATGACCCATGTTCTATTTGAGTTCTTGTATAACTTGGAAAAGCTCTTTACTTGAACAATAGCTTGAAAACATATTATCCTGAATTTCTAATTGTTTGTATTTAACGGGATACGTGACATATAATCCCTTTATTTTTGGGAAATTAGGATTCTTGTGGCATATAAACTGGAATTTAATCATCACCCTCTAATTGGAATTAATTGACCAAGGAATTGGCAGTTGATGAATTTTAGAGGAGACTAGGAAGGTCTAAGGAATTAGGATCTAGTCACAAATAGTTTGCCATGAATTAAATCTTGCATGATTAAAATAGTTAATAAAAAAAGTCAATCCGGAAAATAGATAACTCTAAAACCTTAACTGCTTTCTCAACATTTCATTCCCAACTTATTTATCTGCCTATCTTTAATATTCTAAATTTACTGTTTAATACTTTTGAACTTCCAAACACTATTTTCTGTCTGTCTAACTAATCCTATCAAATGCTATTGTTGCTTAATCCATCAATCCTCATGGGATCGACCCTTACTCACGTAAGGTATTACTTGGTACGATCCGGTGCACTTGCTGGTAAGTTTGTGGGTTGTAAAATACTGCATCACTAGGCATGAGAATTGGGATCACTATCCTTGTCTAACAACCAAATCCACATTTCATGGTATTTATTTGCTCTAATTGGGTGGATTTTATCAACTTTTTCTATATTTATTCAATGAAATAGCATGGTTTTGTAAATCTCTCCTAATTTGTGCTTAAGAATGAAAACATGCTTTTTAGGCCCTTAATTTGCTAAATTTTTATTCACTTTAATTCTATTTGATGTCTTGATGTGTTTGTTGAGTGATTTCAGGCTTACAAGGCTAATATGAATTGAGGAAGTGACGAAAAAGCATGCCAAAGTGAAAAAATCATGAAGAAATAGAGTTTGGAGCTTTTCAGCAAGTGTGCGTATGCACAATTATACGTGCGTACGCACGAAATGAGAATCAGAAAGTGTGTGTATGCACACATCTGTGCGTACGCACAAGTCCCAGCACGCGACTTCATTAAATGCAAAACGCTGGCAGCGATTTTTGGGCCTCCAGAACCCAATCCAACTCATTTCTAAATCTATTTCAACCCTAAGTCAAGAGGAAACAAAGGGGAGAGCAATTAGGTCTAGCTTTAGTAACATGTTTTAGGTCATTCTAGAGAGAGAAGCTCTCTCTTCTCTCTAGAATTAGGTTAGATTTAGTTAAATTTCTTTTAGATTGATGCTTTAATTCTTGTCTTGATTTAATTTCTTTACTATTTCTTGTTCTAAAATCTTGCTTCTTTCAGTTTCATTTGTTATTTTCTTTTATTTGGTTATTTTATTGTTGATGAACTCTTGTTAATTTGAATTTATATTAATGCAATTCGTTTTTTTTATGTTTATTGTCATTTAATTGAGTTGTTATTATTATTTTCCTGTATTTGGTAGCTTTAGATTTTATTATTATTGCAATTTAATATGCTTTTATTTTCATGCATATCAAGTATTTGATAAAATACTTGGCTTAGTTTTAGTGTAGTTTTTTTCACACTCTTGGCTTGGAATTGAGGACTTAGGTGACCTTGAGTCATTGATGTCCATTCTTGATTGATATATTAGGGTGGTTAGTTGATTTGGTTTCCACTAACGCTAGTCTTTCACTAAGCTAATTAGTGAGTAGGCTAGGACTTGTGGATTGAGAGCAATTATGCCTATTTGACTTATCCTCAATGTTAGGGTTGACTAAGTAGGATTAACTCTTCATAATCATCATATGTTTGTGATCAATGGCTAGGATAGGTAACCTTAACTCTCACTCCTTGCCAAGAGGTTTCTTAGAAATTGAATTTTCCTTTCTCTTGATTAATTGCCTTGAGTTTAATTGCTTTTGATATTTAGCCATTGTTTGTTTCTTTAATTTCTTGCTATTTACATTTTTTGCTTCTTTATCACCAAACCCCCATTCCCTCATAGCCAATAGTTGAGCACTTTATTGCAATTCTTAGGGAGAACGACCTGGGAATTGAAACTCCCAGTTTTTATTGGTTTGTGTTGTGACAAACAAAATTAAACTTGATTGAGAGTTAAGTGTAGGTTCGGACTATGCTTGCAACAAAACACCCAATTTCTACTTTGTGAAATTCCGAACCTACCTCTTGGCACTCATCAATCATCATCATCACCAAAGGAACTCGTTTCTTGCTCTACTCCTTCCGATTCTTCATATGGAATATGTTTTGGAGGTTGTGCACCCTCCTCAACATCAAATTTAAACTTCTTGGGAGGAGGCTCTATGACTTAAGATTCACATGGACTTTCAACATCTCCTAAGTCTTCAACCACTTATTTCTCTTCAACTATTTTGGTTCCTCCACTTGTTCCAATACAAAGTCCCATTCCACATTCCCCACTGGAGTTTCTAATCTCTCTTTCATACTCCGCTCTTAATTTGATTCTCCACATGTGACCATGGGAGTGCTTTGAGTATCTAAGTATTGGGAGACTAAATTGGTTACTACTTCGGTTGAGGTAGCCATGAATTCATCTTACCTCCTTAGAGCTTCAAGTCACTCTTGAACAATAGTGTGACATTCTCTCAGCTCTTGGATATATGAATTGAGAGTGTCATTCATGAGTGTTTGAGGTGGATAGGAGGGTTCATTGTTTGGGAGAAAGGATTCATAATAGGAAGGTGGTTCATATTGGTAAAGGCATGGAGATGGTGTATATGGTGGTGGTTCTTGGGAGTAATTGTGTTGGAATTGTTGTGGTTCTATGTATGGTTCATATGGCTCATATGGTTGTTGGTATGGAGGATATAGGTTAGGATCATATGGAGGTGTTTGGTGGTATGAGGCTTGTGAGTGTGGTGGTTGAAGGCTATATTGAGGGACGTATGGTGGTTGTGGTTGATAACCACAAGGAGGTCCACCATATCTATTGGATTGGTATGCATCATGGAATGGCTCTTGCTCATAGTACATTGGAGGAGGTTGTTGCCCTGAAGATTGATCATAAGCTTGAGGCTCCTCCCATCTTTGATTGTTCCATCCTTGATGCATATCCTCATTATAATTCCATTTTCTACAACATCATTAGAACCAAACTCATAGCCAAAGTGATGAGAATTCATAATAGCAAGAGAAAATAAAAACAAATGCTAATAAGAAAAAAGGAAAACAAAATTCTACAACTAGCAAAAACTAACAACCAAACTAAAGCAAGCATTTCACAATATTAACATATATACAATAACCAATAATAAGCACCCATATGCAATTTCTTGGTAACGGCGCCAAAAACTTGACGGAGGAAAATCGTCGGTTAGGAATTTTCACAAAATAATTCTGTCGAAGTTTAATTTTGTTTGTCACAAGTGCATACCCAATAAAAATCAAGAGTATTTAAACCTCGGGTTGTCTCTCAAGGAATTGTAGGAAAGTGTGTATATTATTGGTTATGGGTGTATATTTTTGGGGTTTTGGGTTTGATAGACAAGAAAATAAAACCAATAACTAAGAAATTGTTTTGATCATCCTTTGTTGCATTCCTGAATTGGGTCTTGTTAATTCTAGTTTTATTTACTTAATCTTAGTTCTCTTGTTATAATTTTGTTTGGATCTTGTGTTAGAATTGTGTTTTCTTGTTATTTCCCCTTTTTTTCTCTCATTTTATGAACTTGGTTGATTTTGAACTTTTATTAGTACATTGATGTTTTCTATGATTTATAGTGTTGCTTAAGTTGTTTTCTATTGATAATTGTTAGTGGGTAACTCTAATTTCTAGTTAATTTTGCAAATTAGCTATGTCTTTAGTTAGTGCCTACCATGTGTTTCATGAAATATTTTCATTGATTATGGAGTAGTTTTCTATACTCTTGGCCTAGGCTAAAGGAATTGGGTGACCTTGAGTCATTGGGTCTAATTAAATTGGTGATTTGAGAACCCTTGTTGGTCAAGTTGATACCCATTGACACTAATCTATTACTAAGTCAATTAGTAGTTAGATTGGGATTTATGAGTTGAAATTGACCAAGCCTATTTGACATACTTCAATGGTAAAAGTAGTCTTGATGGGCTTGGCTCCTCATAATTGTCAATATATGATTGATCCCACATCAAGTCCTCCTAGTGATGAATTTTCATCTGCAAATGAATTCTTTGAGCTTGATGAATCCTCCCCCATTGAATTTGAATTTGATGTCAAGGTAGACCTCATTCAACCTCTAACTTATGACTTGAGTGATGGGGAAGAATTAAAAAAAATTGGTGAGAAAGAGGTTGAAGTTAAAGAAGCTTGTCAAGAGGTGAAAGTTATCAAGGAGGAGCAAAAGGGAGTTGCAATAACCTTGTCAAAGCTGGTTGGAGCCTCTTTCACTAAGCAACCATCCATTTTATCATTTGAGTGGGTAAAACTCATATCCTTAAGCATTATTATTCCACATGAATATGGCTTACTTGAAACGGATGGTCAACTTAGAGCCTTTTGTGGAGTGAAGAGTAAGATAAAGTTGTGTAGTGGTTGGAAATACAATCCTAGGTTCATTTTGGTTGAATCATCAAGTTTGAAATTCAAAGGTTGGCATAGTGCTACATTGAATGGGTCTAGGGGGAGAACTTGGTGCCCAAATGAGAATTCACAAGTCTTGTCACCCGGATTGAACTATGGTAATCGACTTGAAGACGGGTGCGAAAATAAGATATGGGATCCCGGATTACAACATGAATATCAACTTTGTGATCACATACCTTGTGAAGAACTTGATCGAAGCTTGGTGAAATTGGTTGGAAATTCTGACAACCACTTGAAGATCAAACATGGCTGGAAGTTCAAGGATGAGTACAAGCACAAGCCACCATGACAAAAAGCTTTCCAATTGTCCAACTTAAAGACAATAAATAAAAGTGCTAGGTGGGAAACACCCCACCATGGTAACCTCTTTCCATTCTCTTGTATATATAGTTGAAGAATGAATTGAGTTGCCATTGTTAAGTAATTTCTTGCTTTGATATCACTCTTATATATATTGCCTTGGTTGTTAGTTTGTTTGGTTAGATTTATGCCTTAAGTTATAGGTTAGTTGTTTTGAATTTCATCTTTGTTTGAATTGCCTAATGGAATATGTAAGAACCGGATTAACCACTTTAATAAAATAGAGTAAAGTATAATTTTTGTCCCTAACGTTTGGGGTAAATCCTATTTATGTCCCTAACGTTTAAATCGTCCTATTTGTATCCCTAACGTTTGTAAAAGTGATTCAATGTTATCCTGCCGTCAATTACACATCATGAACACTTTAGTTTGAGTTTTAAAAATCTCTTCTTGAAGTTAGAATACAAATGTTTGGGATAGAATCGATGATTCACTCTAAAAAATAGCTCATCAAAAGTTGAAACTAATTCCTACAACATTTACATAATTCACTTTTCTAGGGACATAATTGAATCTAAACACAAATAGTGGGTATAATATTAAAATCGAACACATCCAAGTGAGGTCTAATTGAAAATGAATGCATCCAAGTGAGAATAATTGAAAAATATAATCTGATTTGTTAGTATAATTGATAGTATGATAACATTGAATCACTTTTATAAACGTTAGGGATACAAATAGGACGATTTAAACGTTAGAGACACAAATAGGACTTATCCCAAACGTTAAGGACAAAAATAATACTTTACTCAATAAAATAATAATTTAATTGCCTGAAATAGGTTCAAAAATATATAAATGATATTTTGAAAATAAAAAGGAGAAATTTGATTTCAATCAATTTTTCTGAGTTGGAAAATATATCTTTTGCGAAAACTTTTTATAAAAATGCATACCGGTGCTTAAGCCAGCAGTATCGGCTCTTGTCTATCCAGTACCGCATATTGAGAAAAATAAGATGTTGAAAATTGAATTTATTATTTTGAAAGAACAAAAATAATTTAGAATAAAAAATCGGGCGCTAATCTTAAAGGTTTTGGCCCAAAGTGGGCCAAATGGGCTAAAAATGCTAACTGGTTGGACCAGGTCCAAACCGGACCCAAGGTCCAACATATATACGGCCATTTAATGAGTATTCATCTCATTTCTCCTCCAAGAAAGAGTGAGGGTTCGAGCATGAGAGAAGAAGAGAGGGTACTATTCACCTTCTTCTTCATTTGGCCATATCTTGAGCTACGGAGCTCTAATTGACGAGCTGTTTGCGGCCACGCGAAGCTCTTGCTGACCCTATTATTTCCAAATAAGTTTTGTTGGCAATAAACTCTTTCTCTAGCTCTGGTTTTCTTCCTTAGCTCAAAACTCGAAAATAGCTTTGGATTTTTGAGTTTCTTTGTGTTTTTGTTGTTTAGGGGTGATCTAGCATTGGTATATTGTTAGATTTTACCCCTAATTCTATTAGGTAAGGTAAAGTTTCACTAAACCCTTATGTTTCATTATTTTCGTGAATCCTAGGTTTGATGTTTGTATATTATGTGATGTTAGATTGAGTTTTGGTGTTTGTTGGAGTTGGTTTGAGGATTTGGATCGAGCTTGGTGGCTTCGTTTTGGTGTTTGGTATATTTTGGGAATCGGTCAAGGTATGGTTTCGGTTTTCTTTATGTAATATGTAATATTTCTGGAAACTTAGGCTAGTGGACCTTAGGATAGGATTAAATTGGTTGTTGAAATTTATTGGATTGATGGTGTATGATGATTTTGATGAATTATGATGGGAATTATTGATGTTGGGTAATGAATGTAGATGATGAAATGCGTATTGATTGTGTGGATGATACTTGTGATATAATGATTGTGAAATGATGATGTTATAAATTGATGAAGGGTGTATATGAGGAATTAGATTGTGTGAATTATTGGTATGGAAGTATTGAATTAGAATTATAGATTTGTGTTGAATTATGGAGGAAGGGTTGAGTGAATTAAGTGTAGAAGTGATGAAAGTACAATGGAATGGTAAGGTGTAGTATGTGGTAGTGTTTTGTGATGGATTGGGTGGGTTTTGGTTTGGTTTGGTTGTGAATTTTGGAAGTTTTGATAACCTAGTAAATTTTTGGTAAAACCAGTTTTTGGTAAACTTTGATGGATCATAACTTGAGCCTCAGTTATCGAAATTGATTGAAGTTTATCTTGAATTAAAGTTCATTTAATTATCTTTAAATTGATATAAAGTTTGATGAAAATGGATTTCTGTAGAGGAAGTTATGAACGTTTAAAGTTTGGTGTTTAAAATTGATTTCTGCAACTTTACCAAATTCTTCAAGTCTTGAGGGGTATGCGTACGCGAACCCCCCATACGCGAGCATACCATTCTGTTTGGCACCTATGCATACGCGAACTCTTGTATGCCTACGCGAGATGGGCAAAATTTTACGTATGCGTATGCATACATTGGGCATGCGTACGCATACTCCCTGTTTTACAGAAAAATAATTTTTTTTCACTTTTAAGGGTTCTCTAGCTTTCCAAACATTCATAACTCCTCTTTAAAACTTGTGGTTAATATTTAGGCCTAAGACTAGTATAGATGGGTTTGTGTTTGATATTTAATGGACTTATATACGGGTTTTAGAAGCCGGTGACTTAGGCTTGGTATATCAGTTGGGTGGTTCATCTTGTAAACTAATGGGGGCCGGGTTGATGATGAACTTGAGATATTGATGATGAACTTGAGATGTTGGTGATGAACTTGAGATATTGATGTTGGAAGATGAGATTGGAATGAATATAAAGGAATTGTGCTATGAGCTGTGCTGTATTACTGAACTATAATGATTGGTAAGTCGCTGTGCGCCTTGGGCAAGGACTGTGGCAATCTCCCGCTTGTCGAGGTAGCAGTGCTAGCGTAGGGGCCGAGGCAGTCTCCCGCCTACGTTGAGATGTGAGGACTGTGGCAGTCTCCCGCTCACATAACCTTTTTGCCGCCAGAGTGAACTCGGACACTATAACCCGAAAGAGTGTGTCGGGCACTACAACTCACGGGGCACAAGATAAAGTGATGGGTACTAGAAAGAGAGAGCAGGGCACTATAACCCTGGTCGTGGCAGAAAGGCGACATCCCGGGGCTGTGTCAGGTTGGCATTTTGAACCGACAAGTGATATCACAAGCCAAATATGATAGACATTCATCATATGCATCTTCTATATGCTTGCTTGCTTTGATTACTTGAGTTAAGCCTATTTGAATAACATGCCTAAATGCTAGTTGAATTACATGCTCCATATGTACATTACTTGTGTTTTACTTCGTTGCATTAAATGTGTTTTACTGGCGTTAAGGAGGATCGGAAGGCGGTGGCGATAGGATCGCACGGAGGTTAGGTTGGTGAAGGCTGTGGGATACAACGGTGTGACTAGTTTTAGTTAGAAATCCCCTAAGTTTAGATAATCCTGTTTATGGTTTATGGTTTAATTTATTTATTTTTCATTAAGCTTGAATATCTGTATCGGTGTGAAGTTCTAGGATTGCCTTTGGCATCCCGGAACCTTACATCTTATATATTGGGCACTGTTACTATACTGAGAACCTCTGGTTCTCATACCATATATTGATGTTGCTTTTTAGATGCAGGTCGTAACCCACCTCGGTGAGTTTGTGGATATGGTGACAGGGCGGAGGATGGTCTTTCTTATGCTTTATTTTACTTTACTTATTGTTCCGAGGGTTACCTGAAATAGGGAGGTCGATCTCGGATGAGATCTTCTGGTCTGGCCAAGGCTGTCGTGCACGACTTGTTGGAGCTCGAGATGCTGCTGGTCCTCAATCACCGGAGGGGGGGTGGTACCTGCAAGAGACTCCAATGCTTAAGTCAGTACGGGCTTTAGGCAGGTTTTTATAGAATTGGAGTATGAGTTATACTTGGGTGCCCCATTGTATTTATAGTAGTGCCTTGATGATCTTCCTTTGAGATAAGTTGGTTATCTTATCTTACCTTTTGGGGAGGAGATCTTTATCTTTTGTCCAACCGCCTTCTGGTAGGCGGTGGTTCCTTCGCTCTGGGCCTTCTTAGGCCTCTGAGGTGTTTGTCCGAGCTCTTTGCGAAGAGGTCGGCGATGGGCCAACCTTTCATGAGGTCGGTCCCTTTGTCTTCATTCAACCCGGCCCTATAGCTCAGACCGGTGTATGAATAGTGCCTCTGCTCGAGCTTCGATCTTCCCATGAGGTCGTGCTTTCAAGCTTCGATCTTTGGGGAAGTTGTGCTCGAGCATTGATTTGGTTGGTTTTGAGTTGCTCTTCCTCGTGCGAGTCTGGCGTTGCTTCTGCTTTAATGTGAAGCGTTTTTATCTTTTTAATTGCGACGTGCTTTCGGAGTGCGTTTAACTTCCTTGGGAACATACCTGTGCTTTAAAAGCCCATTGATTAGGTTTTTTATTCCCTTTACCGTTTCGTTTCCCTCTTTGTTTGAAATAAAAAAAGGGGTTTTCTTTCTTTTCGTTTTTCCTTTGCTTTCATCTACTCTGTTCATTGTCCTTCTGCAAAAAAGAAAAACTCTCCTTCTAGTTCTTTCAATTTGCTCCAAGCCTTCTTTTCAAGATCAAAGCTTTGAGGCATTTTGGTGTTTGTGGCTCGTCGTTGTGCGCTGCCATCATTGTTTCTTCTTAGCTGCAGGTTGGTATTTTCTATGCATTTCTTATTTTTCTGATTTTGATAGCTGTGATTCTTCCTTGTATTAGCTTCCGGTGATGTTGCATGTCGTTTTTTTATTGTAAAGCTTTGACCTTTTTATTTTGTGCTCATTATTTGAAGAAATGTTGGTGCCTAGATTTCAGTTTACTGTGTTTTTTGTTGAGAAGTCTAGGGTTTTGGTTTTTACGACATTTCTTTCCTTCTGTATTCTGTACTGTTGCCTCCAAAGGGTGTCCCTAGGCTTTTGGTGATGATTCTTTTACTTCTGTGAATCCTGGGGTGCCCTTTTGCTGCTATACCTGTTGTTTGTTGATTGTTTATTCATTTTCTGTTTCTGTTCGAGTTGTTTGGTAGTGACCCTTTTTTCTTTTTTTTTTTTACTGTAGGTATAGTTATTCTATGTCTTCACGTAAAAACATTGTCGAGATGTCTACAAAGGTTCCCCCTGGTATCTCTGACTGGTTAGATTCTATAGTGTTGATGTGTGTCACTGTGGCCAACCTGGAGTATTATGAGAAACTTAGGAGATTTCATAGGATCTGTGAGTGTAGGGAGGATGAGAAGAACTATGAACTGGTGTCGCCTGACCCTGAGGAGAGGGTTAGCTTCCCTCCCTTAGATCGGACAGAGCGTCCTTTCTTTTATGCCTATGACTATTTCTTTAGCCAACTAGGTATTACCCTTCCTTTTACTACTTTCGAAACCGAACTCTTGTGGAACTGTAATGTGGCCCCTTCACAGCTTCATCCGAACTCTTGGGCTTTTATAAAGATTTTCTAGTTGCTGTGTCAAGAACTAGGTGTCTGTCCTTCCCAGTCCCTTTTCCTTTACATTTTTGTGCTGACCAAACTAGAGTGGCCAAGAAGAAGGCTTCTTAGATCTCCTTTTGGGCTACCCAAGGGAGGAAGGTTTTTTTCATGTTTGATGACTCTTTTCGGGACTTTAAAAATTTTTATTTTAAAGTCCGAGCTGTTGAGGATGTTCGCCCTTTCTTCCTGGATGAAAATGATGAGCCGACTCTTTTCGGGCTTTTGTGGGTGTTTTAGAGGAGCGTTGGGGGAGCCTCCTCACCTGGACACGAAGAGATTCCTAGAAGATCTTTCCCTCCTCCGTTCCAAACTAGGTAGGTTTCGACCTCTTTTATCATAAAAGTTTTCTTTTATTATTTGTGATCTTGTCCTTTTCTGCTGTGTAACTGTTTTCCTGGCTTCTTTTCAGAGATGGTATCATCTTCAGACTCGATGAAAATGTTTCGTAAAGCAAAAAAGGCGGTGGCTGACCAGAATTTGTCGAGGAAGACGTCGGGAGAGGGTTCTTCGCAACAACTGCCTCCGAAGAAGCCGGCATCTGATTCTCAGGGTCCGAGATAGATTATCCCGACCCCTCAAGTTTGGACAGCTTCTTCTGATCCTCCCCCGGCGACCTCTGGTGTTGCCTCCTCCCCTACTTCTGCTGGTCCTCCTCCCAAGAAGCCAAGGACTGTTGGACCTTACAATCTGGATGATAAGGAGTTTAATGTTGTGGCTTTTGCCATAGAGCTGATTGCCCCTTATGGCAAGGTTCCTTTTGACGATGTGTCAATCCTTCATCATCTTGACTTCATATCAAGCAATAACATCCGGATGGATAATCTTAGTTTTGCTTTATCCCGGGTTATCAAGGAATCTCCGGTCCATGCTACTAAGGCCTTTCTAGAGGATGCCAAGTCTGAGTACAATAGGATTAAGGCTTTGAATGATGAGTTTGAGGCCATGGCTGTTAAAAATTGGAGCTTGATGTCGATAAGGAGAAGGCTCGAGCTACTGAGGCGGAGGCGGCTGCTAACCTGGCTGAGGACATGGCCAAGAAAGCCAAGGAGAGCTATACCCGGACCTATGGTGAGCTGTTGGAAATAAGGGAAAGGCTTTAGTCTACTCACGATGATTATGCTGAATCTCAGGGCCATATGGTAAGTAGCATGACTGTCATGTATGAAAATCTGAAGGCCCAAGTCCGGGTTCTGGCCCCAGATGCCGACCTCTCTTTATTTAGTATGCACAATGTTGTGGAGGATGGGAAAATCGTGCCTATCCCTGAAGATGATGATGACGAGGCCCCTCCTCCAATGTCGACAGCTAAGGCTTTTGCAGCTCCTGAGTCATCTGCAGCTCCTTCTACCACGGTGGTCCCTCTAGAGCCCGAGCCTGATGTAGAGATCCTGAACGGCCCGGACGGAGTTATTGGAGCCACCCCGATCTCGGTTATCCCTCTTTCTCCCAAGGATGCAGCTACTGGGGCGAACTTGGATCCTTTATAATTCTCTTTTTCATATCTCTTTTAATATGTATTTGAGGTGGTCCGGTCTGTGGACCTTTTTAACTTTGGTTTATGTAAGTTTTTGCGGATGACTTCTCTGACACTTGTTGCTTCTTAGCAACCATCGCCTTTAATCAAAACACGTTCAACTCTTGGGTTGCCATTGGGCAGCCCTTAAGTTTTTAATGTTTTAATTCCTGTTTTTGCTGATATGCCGACTTAGCTTCTGGCGATGTTCTTTGTATTCTTTAGGTTGTTCTTTCAACCCTTGCATGGTTCGTATATTTGGCTAAGTGTTTCTTAGGATGCGACCTTTTGGTGGTACTTTATGTTGACCTTATGATTTGCTATCCGGGCTTCCTAGTCAGGGTCCAAATAACTTTTTAGGTAGTATTCTCATGCGGAACCTTTTTCTTTTTAGTTTATTTGGACGACTTCTTAGCCCTGCCTTTGAAGTCGTATTTCTGCTTTAAGTAGCGTCCCTTTTTAGGGCTTGTAAAATTTTTTTTTGCCTTTGTGTGGTGTTCGTCCCTTTTCAGTGATCCTTTCATTGGTCCGACTTCTCTGTCGGGACTTCTCAAGTTATTTTTAGTAATCCAATTTTTAGTCTGACCTTGTCAGGTTATTTTATATGGGTTACTTTTTATAACTTCTTGCATTAACTCGAGCTTTTATCGCTTCACTTTCCCGACCTCTCTTAATCGGGCGATGAATTTTGCGTTTATGAGCGTACATTAATGCGTCTTGGTAGGAAACTTTTTAGGGAATCAACAAATTTTATTCAAGTAAAAATATAAATAAGAGTGTGGACATGTGAGTGCTTACCCTTCTAGCTCGAGCAGCCTTTAGATCTCGGTCTGGCGCCTCATTAAAAAACCTTTTAGGAAAAAGAGTGCACCTTGGCCTAAGATCTTTTTCTAGCTATAGTACTTTCTTAGGTTACAGGCGTGCCATGACCTTGGTAGCTCTCACCCTTGGAGGTCGGTCACCCTATAGTAACCTTTTCCTATTACCTTTGTAACTCGGTATGGCCCCTTCCAGTTGGCTGCTAGCTTCCCTTCTCCTGACCGACCTGCTCCGATATTATTTCGAATTAAGATGAGATCATTGGTGGCGATGCTTCGCTGGATTACCTTCTAATTATACCTTAAATCCATTCGACACTTTAGCGCTTCCTCTCTAATCCAAACTTTTTCTCGGACTTCTGGAAGTAGGTCGAGCTTTTTCCTTTGTGTTTAAAAGTTGGTATCTTCGTTGTAGAGAATCACTCTAGGGGATCTTTCTTCCACCTCTATGGGGATCATTGCCTCCATCCCGTAAGCAAGTCAGAAAGGTGATTCCCCAGTGGTGGAGTGTGGCGTTGTCTAGTATACCCATAGGACTTGCGGGAGCTCTTCAGCCCAAGCTGCTTTTGGTCCTGCAATCTCCATTTTAACCCGGCCAATATGACTTTGTTGGCGACTTCCGCCTGTCTGTTGGCTTGTGGGTGTTCTACGGAGGTGAATTGGTGCTTGATTTTCAAATCAGCTACCAAGTTCCTGAAGCCCGTGTCGGTGAACTAAGTGCCATTGTCTGTGGTGATGGAGCATGGGACTCCAAACCTTATGACAATGTTTCTGTATAGAAACTTCCGACTTCTTTGGGCGGTGGCATCGGCTAATGGCTATGCTTCAATCTATTTTATGAAGTATTCTATTCCTACAATGAGGAACTTGACTTGTCCTGATCCCTGAGGGAATGGTCCAAGGAGGTCGAGTCCCTATTTTGCGAATGGCCAGGGTGAAGTGACACAGATGAGTTCTTCAGGTGGTGCTATATGGAAGTTGGCGTGCTTCTGGCATTGGGGGCATGTCTTGACGAACTCTGTTGCTTCCTTTTATAAGGTCGGCCAGTAGAAACCAGCTCGGAGTACCTTTTTGGAAAGAGCTTGCGCCCCGAGGTGGTTGCCGCACATGCCACCGTGAACTTCTTCCAGGACCTCCCTTGTAGCGAAGGTCAGGACGTATTTGAGGAGGGGTGTTGAGATCCTTCTCCTATATAGGACGTCATTTACTATGGTGTAGTACTGTGCTTCCCTTATGAGTCTTTTTGTTTCCTTCTTGTTTGTGGGAAGTGTTTCAAATATTAGGTAGTTGATAATGGGAGTTATCCACCCTTGTTCTTGGTCTTAGTCCGATATGTTTAGGACCTTCTGCTCTTTCAAAGTTGACAAATTTTGTAGTGTTTCCTGAATGAGGCTTCTATTATTGCCCCCTAGTTTGGTGCTGGCTAGTTTTGAAAGTGCATCGGCTCGGGCATTTTGTTCCCGAAGTATATGTCGAACCTCATATCCCATGAATTTTCCTAACTGCTCCCTGGTTTTGTCTAGGTATTTCTTCATGGTAGGATCCTTAGCTTGGTAGCTCCCTTCTATCTACGAGGTGACTACCTGTGAATCGCTGAAGATGGTAAGCTTTTGAGCTCCAACTTCTCTAGCCAGCTTCAAGCCTGCCAGTACGGCTTCGTACTTGGCTTGGTTGTTTGAGGCAGGAAACTTGAATTTTAAGAAGAGCTCGAGTTGGGTTCCTTGATTACTTTCTAGGATTACTCCGGCTCTGCTTCCGGTTTTGTTTGATGAACCGTCAACGTAGAGGTTCCAGCTAGTGGGGTTGTTTGGGACGTCGGTGGTATTCGCAATACTCTGTCTGACTTCCTCCTCTCGGTAAACATCCACAAGGAACACTTGAAGAGGGGTGTAGTTGTGATACTTTCTGGGTTTCTCTGTAGGTTGGTCTTCTTTTTTCCTAGATTCTTTATCCTTGTCCCGAGGTGGGTAGGAGAATCTGGTCTTTGAGGTTTCTCCTAATTGGGAGTTCTCCTCCATATTGATGTACTTTTCTGCCCGTTCTTGTACCTCGTTCAGAGATGTTGGGTGTTTCTTGGATATGGAGTGGCTAAAGGGTCCTTCCCGTAGACCGTTGATGAGTCCTATAATCGCTGCTTCTGTAGGAAGATTCTGTATGTCAAGGCATGCTTTATTGAATCTCTCCATGTAACTGCAGAGGCTTTCCCGATCTCCTTGTTTAATCCCTAGCAGGCTTAGAGCGTGTTTGGTTTTGTCCTTCTGGATAGAGAACCTGGCTAAGAACTTCTTGGCGAGGTCACCGAAGCTTTTGATCGACCTTGGTGGTAGGCTGTCGAACCACTTTATCGCCGTCTTGGTCAGGGTGGTCGGGAAGGCTTTGCAATGGGTCGCGTCTGAGGCATTGGTGAGGTACATCCGACTCCGGAAGTTGCTGAGGTGATGACTTGGGTCAGACGTACCATCGTATGGGGTCATGTTAGGGGCTTTGAAGTCCTTCGGGACTTTAGCCTTCATGATTTCTTTCGTGAACGGGTCTTGGTCCTTGTGGGGCTATCTTCGCAGTTGGACCGAGCGATTTTAGTTTTGAGGTTGGCTTCGAGCTTCAAGAGTTTGTCTTCCAGCTCTCGACGCCGGCTTGTTTCTCTCCGGCGATCTCGCTCGGCTTCGCGCTGACATTCGATTTATTGTTCGAGATGTTTGAGGCGATCCTGCTGTTCACAAATGGCATCTAAAATTTCTGTGTTTTGAGTAGTCTGCTTGTTTCCCTTGGATTGGTGTGTGTCCTTTAGGGAGTTTGGTGTGGCATTCGTGTTCTTAAATGGCGTTCCTTCTTCTAATCCCAAGTTGAGGTCATTAGGAGGGTTATTTTCCATGGTGATGGGATGACTTTCAGATTCCCCGGTAACGGCGCCAATGTTCCGAGGGTTACCTGAAACAGGGAGGTCGATCTCGGATGAGATCTTTTGGTCTGGCCAAGGCTGCCATGCCTGACTTGTTGGAGCTCGAGATGCTTCTGGTCCTCGATCATCGAAGGGGTGGTACCTGCAAGAGACTCCGATGCTTAAGTCAGTACGAGCTTTAGGCAGGTTTTTAGTAGAATTGGAGTATGAGTTATACCTGGGTGCCTGATGTGAGGATTTATACCGGTTCGAAATTCCACAAAATAATTCCGTTGTTAGTATAGTCCAAACCAATAGTCAATCCTCAAATAAAATTAAATTTGTTTTTATCACAAGTAACAAACCCCAATAAGAATTAACCGAAGTATTTAAACTCCGGGTTGTCTCACAAGGAATTGCAATAAAGTGGTCAATTATTGGCTGTGAAGATGCAAGGGGGTTTGATTGATAAAAGGTGCAAGGAAATTAAATGGGCGAGAATAGTAAATAAAGCAGGCATTTAAAAAAGACAAGTAATAAAGAGAAGCAATTAATAAAGAGAGACATTCATGGCAAGAATTGAGAATATAGGCTTTCTATCCTAGTCATGCAATGATCAATTCATCTTATTTAGTCAACTCCAACAAATGGAAGAAGGTATCATGTCATCTTCGCATAGGGAGAAAGTCAAACAAGACTAGTTAATCATATCACATTACTAAACGAGAATTTATCTTATTACGTCATCCCCGACGATGGATGAAGGTAACATATTATCTTCACACTCGAAGAAAGTCTAATAAGACTAGCTAATCTCAATCCAAATGTCCTAATCAACTCACTAAGTGAATTAGCAAGAAATTAGAGTTAATGGAAACAATATTAGCTAACAACTCTAGATCACCAACATAGGTTGGGTTTTCATGACTCAAGATTACCTAATTACTCTTTCCAAGCCAAGAATGCTCAAAATCTACTCTAACATCCAACCAAGCATTTTGTCAAACACTTGGAAGGCATAAAAAGAAAGCATAATAAATTGCAAGGAATAGTAAATCTATCAATTACCAATTGCAAGAAAAGTAAGATCACAACTCAAATCAACAATAAAAGAACATCAAACATTAAATTGCATTAAAAGAGATCCAAATCGAACAAGAGCTCATTAACATAAAAGAGGCAATAAAGGATAATTGACATAAAAACTAAGAGAATTAAGTGTAGATGCATGAAATTGTAAAGAAAACAAGATGAGAACAATAATCAAAACCTAGATCTAAGATGGAAATAAGCCTAAGAACCCTAATTCTAGAGAGAAGAGGGAGCTTCTCTCTCTAGAAACTAAACTACATGATGCTATTCTACAACTAAGTGCTCCCCCTTTGCTCAATCTTCAATTCTGCATCAAATACTCTAAGAAACGAGTTGGATTTGGGCCTGGACAGCTCAGAAATCGCCCCCAGCGATTTCACTTTAAGTGGGTCACGTGCCAAGCGTCACGCGTACGCGTGGGTGACGCGTGCGCATCGCTGGCAAAAACTTCTACTCACGCATACACGTGAGTGACCCGTGTGCGTGGCTTGAAAATCTCCAATGTACGCATACGCGTGAATGACGCGTGCGCGTGGCCCTCAATTCTCCAAAAGCTCATTTCTTCATGATTTCTCCACTTTGCATGCTTTTCTCTTCACTTCTTCCATCCAATACTTGCCTTATGAACCTGAAATCACTCAACAAACACATCAAGGCATCGAATGGAATTAAAGTGAATTAAAATCACCAATTTAAGGGCCTAAAAAATATGTTTTTACACTTAAGCACAAATTAAGGGAGAATTACGAAACCATGCTATTTCATTGAATAAATGTGGAAAAAGGTGATAAAATCCCCTAAAATAAGCACAAGATAAACCACAAAATTGGGGTTTATCAGTGCCCCAGTGTATTTATAGTAGTGCCTTGATGATCTTCCTTTGAGATAAGTTGGTTATCTTATCTTATCTTTTGGGGAGGAGATCTTAATCTTTTGTCCAACCGCCCTACGGTAGGCGGTGGTTCCTTCGCTCTGGGTCTTCTTGGGCCTCTAAGGCGTTTGTCCGAGCTCTTTGTGAAGAGGTCGGCGATGGGCCAACCTTTCATGAGATCAGTCCCTTTGTCTTCATTCAACCCGGCCCTATAGCTCAGACCGGTATATGAACAGTGCCCCTGCTCGAGCTTCAATCTTTGGGGAAGTCGTGCTTGAGCATTGATTTTGTTGGTTTTGAGTAGCTCCTCCTCGTGCGAGTCTGGCGTTGCTTCTGCTTTAATGCGAATCGTTTTTATCTTTTTAATTGCCGCGTGCTTTCAGAGTGCGTTTAACTTCCTTGGGAACATGCGTGCGCTTTAAAAGCCCATTGATTAGGTTTTTTATTCCCTTTACCGTTTCGTTTCCCTCTTTGTTTGAAATAAAAAAAGGGGTTTTCTTTCTTTTCGTTTTTCTTTTGCTTTCATCTGCTCTGCTCTTTGTCCTTCTGCGAAAAAGAAAAACTCTTCTTCTGGTTCTTTCAATTCGCTCCAGGTGTTCTTTTCAAGATCAAAGCTTCGAGGCATTTTGGTGTCCGTGTACACATGATCACCCCTGTTCACACACTCTTCTCTTTTTCTCTTCTCTCCATTTCTTTTCTTCTTCTCTCTTCTCTTTTTTTCTTTTCTTCTTTCAACCATCATCCACCACCACTATTTACCATCCGCCATCATCTCCTTTTGTTAGTTAGTTAGTTTGTTAGTTAGTTTAATTTTCTATTTAAAATTTCTATTTTGGTGCAAAGTGTTAGATTATTAATCTTGTTTGATGTTTATTGCTGCTGATTACTGATAGGATGCTATTTTAGCATCATGTGGTTAATGTGCATTGTTAGATTTCTTTATTGACGTTATAATTTGTTGCTTGGTATTGAATTCTTCCTACTTAATTTTGTGCATACTAAGTACTTATGACATTGCCTTCAAGATGCTTTTGGATTTCTAAATCGCATATTTTAGCCACCATGTGATTTGATTTCATTATCTTTCATTAGGCAATTACTTCTATTCAATACATTCTTTGTTAGGTGATGCTTGTTTATGATTGATCTTTATTTACATCACCTAGTTCATGCATTAAGAATAAGGTATTGTGAATTTGGATGGTAAGCTTACCTAGTGATATATTTTTGAACTTTTTAACCTTTGTGGATCATGCTTGCTATATCATGGATTTTAACTTCTATATCTCTTTTCCTAAGTTGCATAGCACCCATGTCTTCCACCTTCTATGTCAATTAGGTATTGCAAAAAAAATTCAAAGTCTGTCATTGATTGGTGTGTAAGTTTCATATTTCATTTTGTTCATTAAGTTTCCTTGTACATCAATCTATGTCCATTCATTATCCATTTCACAATTGCTTAATTCTTGCTTGAGTGCTTTCTTGCTTCTTTATTACTTGTTTGTTGGTTTTAACTTACAAGTTTTCTTTGAAGAATTTCAAGCACACTAGAATGAGTGAAGTGCATGCTTCTTTTGTGTAATTGTGGCATAGACTACAAACTATTTTCCTTAATGTCACAAACTGATTCACTCACTTCATTTTAGTGATTCTTACCTCATTTCAACAATCTATGCTTCCTTGCTTGTGTATTTACTCATCTTATTATATCTTGTTTTCTATCTTTTAGGATGATTCATCATAAACAAAAACAAAAGCAGAAGAAAAAACATGCAGCAGCTGGTTGATCTACCAGCTGAAGGTGGCAACCGTGTAGTCGCCGTACCTCCTTACTCATCTTTGAATGCACCGAGGACAATGCAAACTTTTAAGCATGGGGAGGTCGTCCGACCTATCGATTGATTTTCGGGTGAAAACTTATAATCTCAACACTTTCACATTTTCTTAAAATTATTAGTTGCATCTTTCTTAGTTTGTATATATTTTAGAACATCATTTGAATTTTTTAGTTTATTGCATTTCTTTGCATGTATATAATAAGCTTAGTAAAAATAATAAAATTTTCCAAAGAATTTATCTATAGGGCATTCCAAAAATGATTTGAGTAAAATTTTTTTATTGAACTTGCTTGAATTATATATTGTGGAACATAATTTTTGAGCTAATGGTGTGGTTGCATCATATAACCACTCTTTTCATTCTTGTGTGTATTATTCTGTTTCTATGATTGTAATCTTTGATTTGTTCGATTCTTTATGTCGATTGTTTGATGTATAAATGCATTTATATGATTGAGGCCATCATTTCATTGAGCTCACTTACCCAAATGGCCTTACCCTTTTATCCACCTTTGATTAGCACATCAATATCCCTAAGTGAAAAGTAATAAATGTCCCTTATTTGGATCTTTGATTAGCTTAGGCTAGTGAAAGTATGTATCATTTAAGTGTGCAAAAACTTGAGAACATTGGTAGAGATAAAAGCATATTTTTGTTCTTTTGTTGAAGATTTTGGGAATTGGGTACTTACTCATGCATTAAATGTTTAAACCATATGCATTGATGTTCTTGTATATATTTTAGTTTGAAAAGTGTTACGAACTATCACAGTCCAGCCCGCTTACTCGACGGGTCGGACCACCGCCTCCGACCCAAACCTCGAACCAGCCTCCACAACAGAGGCAACCCAACGGGTCGGTCCCCTACGCCTGACCCGAAGCACGTGCGACTTGCCACAAAGCGGCTCGAGTCACCACGCCTAGCAACCGGTCGGGTCGGTACCCTCGAGGCGGAACCCGAGACCCCCGACCCAGAGACTGGAACATCCTGCCCTTCTCCACGTGGATTAGGACAGCTCATGGAAACTTCCTAGCCAGTGGGCTAGCACACCTATGGGCCCACCCAATGCAGTATATAAAGGAAAAGACCAACTCTTCCCCTAAGGTATGTGACATCTTACCCAATTCGGCTATCACCTCGTACGAACGCTGACTTGATCGTCGGAGTGTCCTTGCAGGTGGCCACCCCCCGGCCGTCCACGCCGTCTCTGTCGTCACCAACTTCCAGCTGGCATCTCTACTCCTGCTCCAAGTCCGTTCAAGGTCTCAACCGCTTATTCTCTCCACACCATCTGACCCGTCGAGTGCCCAAGGTACCCTACGGCAACGAACATTGGCCCCGTCTGTGGGGACCCTGAAGCAGACATGGAGCAGCTCCCCACGTCGGAGGAACTTTACAAAGGAGGAGGGGTTCGCCTGAGCAGGGCAAGTTCAACAGCCCGCATTGGCAAACCACCACAACCCTCCGCTCAGCTAAACCAGCCAATCTACATCAAGACCCCTGAAAGACGTCCCTCCGGAGAGACGGGATTTGACAGCGCTAAGATTATACAAGAGTTTAGACACAGAGTGCAAAACCTTGAAAGGGAGCTAGCAACGAGGAGCTGATCCCTCGAAGACGTCAGCCAATCCCGCACCCACTCCCCCTCCCGGAGATACGAGAACTGAGAAAGGAGTTCAACAAAACACGAAGACGCCACGCACACACAAGCAACCTCCCAGCCTACCCGAGGTAGATCCGAAAGCCGCGGGGAGTCCCAAAAGGAAAAAGCCAAGAAACGGCTAGAACCCATCATCATGGGAGCCACTCCTTTCCATCCCTCGATCCTCAAGGTCCGGCTTCCAAAAAATTTTGACAAGCCAACAGACATGAGGTACGACGGGACTAAGGACCCCCAGGAACACCTCACGGCATTTGAAGCAAGAATGAATTTGGAGGGGGTAGGCGATGCCGTGTCGCCGTCAGGTGCTAAGCATTCCCTGTGATGGTGGCTGGCCCAGCAATCCGATGGTTTAACGCACTTCCACAAGGATCCATCACGACCTTTACAGACATCTCCCAAAGCTTTCTAGCTCGATTCACCACATGCATAGTGATAAACCCCAATTTTGTGGTTTATCTTGTGCTTAGTTCGGGAGATTTTATCACCTTTTCCCACATTTATTCAATGAAATAGCATAGTTTTGTAATTCTCCCTAGATTTGTGCTTAAGTGTGAAAACATGCTTTTTAGGCCTTAAAATAGCTAAATTTAACTCACTTTAATTCTATTCGATGCCTTGATATGTTTGTTGGGTGATTTCAGGTTCATAAGGCAAGTATTGGATGGAAGAAGTGAGGAGAAAAACATGCAAAGTGGGAGAACTCATGAAGAAATGAAGGAACCGCAAAGCTATTAAGCCTGACCTCTTCACACTCAATCGACCATAACTTGAGCTATAGAGGTCCAAATGAGGCGGTTCTAGTTGCATTGGAAAGCTAACATTCGAGCTTCGAAATGATATAAAATTTGCTATAGTTTCCTGACGTATAGAGGCGCGTACGTGCACATGACCCGCACGTGCCGATGGATCAGCGTGGGTCCATTTTAGGCAACTCGTTGGGGGCGATTTGTAGCTCATTTTGGGCCTAATCCAACTCATTTCTGATGCTATTGAACCCAAGGATTGAAGGGGGAATGAACCAAGTAGTCATAGTTTAGTTTTCATGAAGTTTTAGGGTAAAATTCTAGAGAGAGAGGCTCTCTCCTCTCTCTAGATTTAGGATAGAAATTAGGGTAAAGTTAGGTTAATCACTCTCAAATTTCTCTTTCAATTCTTTTTTTGATTTCAATTCTCTTTATATTTTAGTGTTCTATTGTCTTAATCTTCTTAGTTTCTCTTGTTAATTTCTTTTTTTGCTCTCTTTTATGTTGATGAACCATAGTTGGATCTTGATTTCTTTTAATGCAATTTTATGTTTCTATGTCCTTTTTATGTTCATCTTAATTGCTATTATTGATTTCATGCTTGTGGTAGACATGGGTTTTGTTAATTTTTGCATTTTATGATGTTTACTTTCCTTGCACACTAGGTGTTTGATAAAATGTTTCCTCTAGTTTTTTAGTAGTTTTCTTTACCCTTGGCCTAGGCTAAGGGGATTGAGTGACCTTGAGTCATTGGGTCTCATTGAATTGGTGATTTGAGAATCCTTGGTGATCAATTTGATATCCATTGACACTAACCCACTACTAATCTAATTAGTAGATAGGTTGGGACTTATGGGTTGATGTGATCAAACCTATTTGATGTACTTCAAGCTTAGGAGTAGACATTACGTACTTAAGGCTTTTGGAAGTAGACTTAATAGGTTGGCCTCTCATAATCGTCAATATATGGTTTGTAGACAAGGATGGTGATCTCAATTACCTATGTCTAGCCAAGAGTTCTTTCGCTTTCTCTTATTAGTTAATTGTTCATTTACTTTTCTTGACATTTACTTTCTTGCAAAAATATAAAACCAAACCCCTTACCCATTTGTAGCCAATAATTGACCACTTCATTGTAATTCCTTGTGAGACGACCCAGAGTTCAAATACTTCGGTTAATTCTTATTGGGGTTTGTACTTGTGACAACTCAAATTTTTTATTGGGAGGATTATTTGTTGGTATAGAACTATACTTGCAACGAGAATTCATTTATTTCAGGAAATTCTATACCATCACAACATTCACTATCGAAATGGCGCCGTTGACGTGGAATTGCAATGGTGCTATGTTATTGGCTATTGTAAATATTGTGAATATGTTTGTCTTTTTCTTCTTTGTTAGTTTTTGCTAGTTTTAGGATTTGGTTTTTTGTGTTTCTTGTTAGAATTTGTTTTTGTTTTCTCTTATCACCATGAATTCTCACCCCTTTGGCTATGAGTTTGGTTCAAACTACGTTGTAAGAAATGGAAGCTTCAATGAGGATGTGCATCAGGAATTTGGAAATCGAAGGTGGGAGGAGCCCCAAGCTTATGAACAACCTTCTTGGCAACAACCTCCTTCCGAACCAAGTTTGACAAAAGTGCTTGGGGACATGACTACTATCCTCACGAAGATACACAAGGACCAAAGGGCATTCTATGCCACCCGAGCCGTCCAAGCATCACCCCAACGTAACTACTCTCCAAATTCTTATGGGTATAATCCTAATCCTAATGCATATCCATCTAGTGTGTGTGATGATTCTTATTGTAGTTGTCAATCACCACTACCCTATGCCTATGAACCACCTCCCCAACATAGTTTTGAACCACCGCACTCACAAGCCTCATACCACCAAACGAACCACCACCTCCATGTTATTACCAAGATGAGTGATGAGCGGATAATTTATACGCTTTTTGGCATTATTTTTACATAGTTTTTAGTATACTTTAGTTACTTTTTATTATTTTTTATTAGTTTTTATTCAAAAATCACATTTTTGGACTTTACTATGAGTTTGTGTATTTTTTTGTGATTTCAGGTATTTTCTGGATGAAATTGAGGGACCTGAGCAAAAATTTGATTCAGAGGCTGAAAAAGGACTGCAGATGCTGTTGGATTCTGACCTTGCTGCATTCGAAATGGATTTTCTGGAGTTACAGAAGCCCAGGCACGCTCTCAATTGCGTTGAAAATTAGACATCCTGGGCTTTCTAACAATATATAATAGTCCATACTTTGCCCGAGATTTGATGGCCCAAACTGGCGTTCAAAGTCAGCCTAAAACATCTTGGCATAAAACGCCCAAACTGGCACCAGAATTGGAGTTATACGGCCAAACTGGCACCAAAGCTGGCGTTTAACTCCAGGAACAGCCTATGCACGTGTAAAGCTCAATGCTCAACCCAAGCACATACCAAGTGGGCCCCGGAAGTGGATTTCTGCACTATCTGCACTTAGTTACTCATTTTCTGTAAACCCTAGTAACTAGTTTAATATAAAAACTACTTTTAGAGATTTATTTAGGAGGCTTTTAATCTTTTGATCATTTTGGAACTTGTATGTTCACGTTTGGAGGCTGGCCTCACGGCCATGCCTAGACCTCTTTCACTTATGTATTTTCAACGGTGGAGTTTCTACACCCCATAGATTAAGGTGTGGAGCTCTGCTGTTCTTCATGAATTAATGCAATTACTACTATTTTTTATTCAATTCACACCTACTTCTTTTCCAAGATATACTCTCGTACTTAATTCAGTTAAGTCAGAATGAAGGGGTGACCCGTGACAATCACCCAATCTTCGTCACTCGCTTAGCCAAGATCCGTGTGCCTGACAACCACAAAGCGGTCTACATGATGTTCAACGTAGTCATTGGACGACAGCTGGAGTATATTCTCTTGGATATCTAATACACGGACCGAGTCCGTGAGATTAGTATCTTCATGGTATAGGCTAGAATTATTGGCAGCATTCCTGGGATCCGGAAAGTCTAAACCTTGTCTGTGGTATTCCGAGTAGGATCCGGGAAGGGATGACTGTGATGAGCTTCAAACCTGTGAATGTTAGGCGCAAGTGACAGTGTGTAAAAGGATCAATGGATTCTATTCCGATGCTAGTGGGAACCGACAGATGATTAGCCTTGCGGTAACTGTAATTGGTATTTTTCATCCGAGACGAGAAATCCGACAGTTGATTAGCCGTGCAGAAACCGTAGAGGACCATTTTCACTGAGAGGATCTTACAGCTTGCCATGGAAGGAAGTAATGCATGATTGGAAGAAGGCAATAGAAAAGCAGAGGTTCAGAAGCAACAAAGCATCTCCAGACGCTTATCTGAAATTTCCACCAATGAATTACATAAGTAACTTTATTTTATTTCATGTTTTATTTATATTTTAATTATCAAAACCCCATAACCATTTGAATCCGCCTAACTGAGATTTACAAGATGACCATAGCTTGCTTCAAGCCGACAATATCCGTGGGATCGACCCTTACTCACGTAACGTTTATTACTTTGACGACCCAGTGCACTTGCTGGTTAGTTACGCGGAGTTGTGAAGAAGTGTTGAGATCACGATTCTGTGTACCAAGTTTGTGGCGCTGTTGCCGGGGATTGTTCGAGTTTGGACAACTGAAAGTTCATGTTGTTGCTTAGATTAGGTAATTTTATTTTATGTTTAAGCTTTTTATTTTTAATTTTTGAAAAATTCAAAAAAAAATTTGTGTTCTTCAGAATTTTTAAGAATGAATTCTAGAGTTTCATGAGATATGTTGAAGCCTGGCTGACTGTGAAGCCATGTCTAATCTTTTGGACCGAGGCTTCTACTTCTCATTGACATGCTTGTATGTTTTATGCTAAAGCTTGGCTGGCCATTGGCCATGTCTAAATCTTTTGGACTGGAGCTTTAGACCAACATTGCATGATTCCTGGAATTCTTATTAAAAATTTTGTATTTCTTTATTTTCTTTTTCCAAAATATTTTCAAAAAATACAAAAAAAAATTAATAAAATCATAAAAATAAAAAATATTTTGTGTTTCTTGTTTGAGTCTAGTGTCAAATTTTAAGTTTGGTGTCAATTGCATATCTTGCTTTTTCCTTAAATTTTCGAAAATTCATCATGTGTTCTTCTTTGATCTTCAAATTGTTCTTGATGATTTTCCTTGTTTGATCTTTGATTTTTCTTGTTTTGTGTATTTTCTTGTTTTTCTTGTGCATTTTTGAATTCATAGTGTCTAAACAATAAAATTTTTAAGTTTGGTGTCTTGCATGTGTTTCTTTTCTTAAGAATTTTCAAAAAATATGTTCTTGATGTTCATCATGATCTTCAAAGTTTTCTTGGTATTCATCTTGACATTCAAAGTGTTCTTGCATACATTTTTTGTCTTAATCTTAAACTTTTATGTTTTGTGTCATTTTTGTGTTTTTCTCTCATCATTAAAATTCAAAAAATAAAAAAAATTATCTTCCCCTTATTTTACTCATAAATTTTCAAAATTTTGAATTGATTTGGTCAAAAATTTTCAAAATTTGGTTGTTTCTTGTTAGTCAAGTCAAAATTTCAATTTAAAAATTCTATCTTTTCAAAATCTTTTTCAAAAATCAAATCTTTTTCAATTTTCTTTCTTGTTTTTCGAAAACTTTAAAAATTGATTTTCAAAATCTTTTTCTTACTTTTTGTTTCATATTTTCGAATTTATTACCAACATTTAATATTTTGATTCAAAAATTTCAAGTTGTTACTTGCCTATTAAGAAAGGTTCAATCTTTAAATTCTAGAATCATATCTTTTATTTTCTTGTTAGTCAAGTAATTTTAATTTCAAAAATCAAATCTTTTTAATTTCCTTTTCAAATCTTTTTCAAAATAAATTTCAAATCATATCTTTTTAAAATTTCAATTTCAAAATCTTTTCTAACTTCTTATCTTTTCAAAATTGATTTTCAAATCTTTTTCAATTAACCACTTGACTTGTTTGTTTTAATTTTTAATTGTTTACTATTTCTTATCTTTTTCAAAACCACCTAACTACATTTCTCTCTCTTATTTTTGAAAATCATTAACCTCCTTTTCAAAATTTCTTTTAATTAACTAATTGTTTTAAATTTCAATTTAATTTTATTTTCCTTCTTAAATTCGAATTCTAACTAATAATTAAAAGAAAAACAAAAATATTTTTCTTTTCTTTTTAATTAAGAATTTGAATTTCTTCTCTCTCTCATCTCTTTCATTTTATTTTATTTATTTACTAACACTTCTCTTCTTCTTATAATTCGAACCCTCTCCCTCTCTCTGTGTTCGAATTCTTCTCATTCTTTCTCTACATCATTCTTCTATTCTTCTACTCACATAAAGGAATCTCTATACTGTGACATAAAGGATTTCTCTTCTTTTCTATTCTCTTCTTTTTTATATGAGCAGGAACAAGGATAAGAACATTCTTATTGAAGCTGATCTTGAACCTGAAAGGACTCTAAAGAGGAAACTAAGAGAAGCTAAAGCACAAAACTCTGGAGAGGACCTAATAGAAATTTTCGAAAAAGAAGAAGACATGGCAGCCAAAAATAACAACAATGGTGGAGATGCAAGGAAGATGCTTGGTGACTTTATTGCACCTACTTCTGACTTCTATGGAAGAAGCATCTCAATTCCTGTAATTGGAGCAAACAACTTTGAGCTTAAGCCTCAATTAGTTTCTCTAATGCAATAGAATTGCAAGTTTCATGGACTTCCATTGGAAGATCCTCATCAGTTTTTAGCTGAATTCTTGCAAATCTGTGACACTGTTATGAACCATTGTTGGATCTTGATTTCTTTTAATGCAATTTTATGTTTCTATGTCCTTTTTATGTTCATCTTAATTGCTATTGTTGATTTCATGCTTGTGGTAGTCATGGGTTTTGTTAATTTTTGCATTTTATGATGTTTACTTTCCTTGCACACTAGGTGTTTGATAAAATATTTCCTCTAGTTTTTTAGTAGTTTTCTTTACTCTTGGCCTAGGCTAAGGGGATTGAGTGACCTTGAGTCATTGGGTCTCATTGAATTGGTGATTTGAGAACCCTTGGAGATCAATTTGATATACATTGACACTAACCCACTACTAATCTAATTAGTAGATAGGTTGGGACTTATGGGTTGATGTGATCAAACCTATTTGACGTACTTCAAGCTTAGGAGTAGACATTACGTACTTAAGGCTTTTGGAAGTAGACTTAATAGGTTGGCCTCTCATAATTGTCAATATATGGTTTGTAGACAAGGATGGTGATCTCAATTACCTATGTTTAGCTAAGAGTTCTTTCTCTTGACCCTAGCCCCATTACAACCTATGAAAAGTCCTCATGATATTTGTATGCATGCATTGAATAATTGTTGATTGTTAGATGAAAAACAAATCTTAGAAAACATGATTAGAGGAGAATTGAGTGAATCAACCCTAAACACTTGAGTGACTAGAGTGTATACACATCCGGTGAGAGGTTTAATTGCTCAATTCTATATTTTCACCGGTTATTATTTCTTATCTTGCAAGTTTATAATTCTTTTCTAGAACTCAATTCAATTGTGAATTTGATTTGATTGTAATTGTTTTAGCCGTCATTTTCATATATGTATTCTTGGAAGTTGATTTATTTTGACCAAGTAGTTGCATTCATGTAGATAGGTTGCATTTAGATAGTGTGCATTGAATAAATGTTAATACCCCCCTCTTCTCATTCTTGAGTTTAGCATGAGGACGTGCTATTATTTAAGTGTAGGGAGATTGATAAAGCATAATTTTATGGTTTATCTTATATTGAATTTGGTGGATTTTATCAACTTTTCCTACATTTATTCACTGAAATAGCATGGTTTTGTGAATTTCTCCTAATTTATGCATAAGAGTGAAAACACACTTTTTAGGCCCTTAATTTGCTAAATTTAATTCACTTTAATTCCATTTGATGTCTTGATGTGTTTGTTGAGTGATTCCAGATTTAGAAGGCAAGTATTGGATCAAAGAAGTGAAGAAAAGGCATGTAAAGTGGAGAATTCGTGAAAAAATGAAATTTTGGAAATCTGCCATGCGACGCGTACGCGTGACCAAAAATTTCGCCAAGTGACGCGTATGCGTGCCTTCTGCGTATGCGTGACATGCAGCACGTGACTTTATTAAAGAAAATATGGCTGGCGATTTCTGAGCTACTTTAGGCTCAAATCCAACTCATTTTTGAAGTATTTCAAGTGAAATTCTAGAAGAAACAAGGAGAGAGCAATTAGGTCTAGTGTAGGAATCATGCTTTAGGTCATATTCTAGAGAGAGAAGCTCTCTCTTCTCTCTAGAATTAGGGTAGATATAGTTAATCCCTTCTTAGATTTAGGTTTAATTCTTGTTTTATGTTAGTTTTCCTTCCAATTTTTCGTTCTTACATCCTTGCTTTCCTAGTTTTACTTGTTATTTCCTTTATTTTGTTTCCTTTATGTTCATGACTATTGTTGATTTCAATTTCTATTAATGCAATTTATGTTTTTATGTTTCTTATTATTTAATTGAGTTGTTATTGTTATTTTCTTGCATTGGGTAGTTGTAGATTTAATATTTCTTGCAAATTTACCATACTTTTCTTTTATGCCTTCCAAGTGTTTGATAAAATGTTTGGTTGGATTTTAGAGTAGATTTTGGTACTCTTGCCTTGTGATTGAGGACTTAGGTCCCTTGAGATCATTGATGTCTAGTTTCATTGGTAATTTAGGGTTGTTAGTTGATTCTAAGATCAATTATGTCCACTTGACTTAACCCTCCGATGTTAGAGAACAACTAAGTGGAATGAACTCTTTTTAATCACCATGTTGTGGTCAATGATCTAAGATAGGATACCTTGACTCTTAATCCTTGCCTTGAGTAGCTTTTAGCATTTACTTCCATAATTGTTAGTTTTGTTTTCTTGTCTATCAAACCCAAAACCCCAAGATTTAAATAATATGCACACTTCCCTGTAATTCCTTGAGAAACGACCCAAGGTTTAAATAATCTAGATTTTTATTGGGTTTGCACTTTTGACAAACAAAATTAAACTTTGATTTAGGATTGTTTGTTGGTTTGGATCTATACTTTGACGGAATTATTTTGTGAAACTTCTTAACTGACGATTTTCCTCCGTCAATTTTCCTTTTCTTGACGGACTAAGAGTTTAAAAAGTTCCTTCTGCGCATCTGTTTGTGTTGTATATTATTATATATATGTTATAGTTATTCCTCCTTTGGTGCACAACAAAATTCCCCCTAACATCAAACCTAAGTTTGGTGTCGAGAATGCATCATCCACCGAGAAGGAGGTTCTCAAAAAGAAGAAAGTACCCAGGGGATGGAGAAATAAAAAGATTCCCACTGAAGGCTTCTCCCCAAGAATGAAGGTGGTATTCATTGCATGCCCAATCCTACCTCATACAGTGAACAAGAACCTGTCTCTTGAGCATATAGAGTTGATCCATGAGAGCATTGGAAAGAAGTTCACAATGAGGGGTGAAGAGCTGAGCCCCTATGATCCTCCTCCTTAAAGGAGCTGACCGTTAAGCTAGTGATGGTAAAGAAGCGCTTGTCGGGAGGCAACCCAATGTTTTTGCATCCTTAAGTTTGATTTTTATTTTGATTTCTTTATTTATTCATTTATTTAGTTTTGTTTGAGTTTCTACTGTTTTTCCTTTGTTTTACGTACATTTTGATTATGCAGAGTGATTAGAACAAAAATAGGTGCAATAAGACTGAGTTTCGGACACCCGAGAGAAGCTGGATGCAGACAGGGTGGCGCCTAACTTCACTTTTTGAAGTTAGGCGCCAGTCATGCATACATTTAGACATTGTTCACTGGGTGGGTAGTGTAACACCCTAACTACCAAAGCTCGCACTTCCGGCTGCGCGACTCTGATAGCTTGGACATTACGACGAAACTTATATTATTTAATACTAAAATATGAGCCTGTTTGAAACTTTAAACCGCAATACCGCTCCCAAAAAACTTTCATCCGATAACATACGTCCATAAATACCATACAACTTACAAAACTCATAAAGAGTACATCCATATATATATACACATATATATATATAAATAATATTACAAGCATAATCCAATACAATTCCTATCCCTCTTACAGATTATATCAAGATAAAGGCGAGGGTACAATAAACCATAACTAAAACAATACAGAGCATCACAACAACAATTAAATAAGCTCTTCGTAACTTCAGCGCCCATATCCAGTGATTAATAACCGTCTTATGCCTCTTTTCAAAAACAACGGCTTACAATAAAAGAGGAAATCGGAAGTCTTTTCTGAAAGAGGAACAGTTCAATTCTCAAAAACTCAAAAGCCTTTCAAAACGGTTTATCTATGCTGAACCAAAATAGCCCTTCATATTTTATTCCAAACCAGAAACACAAAACCAAAATCAACCATCGGTTCATCTCATTCCAACCACGGCCCTAGGCCCAAACAATCCAACCATCAACCAATCACCACAGTCCAACAGAGTCCCAGTAGCAAACACAAATAGGAAGATGCAAACACAAACAAACAGTTATTACAAGTAGAACAATTAGCAATTAATCACATAGGCAAACCAAGTATAATATGCACACCCAAACAATGTCACATAAATGCATATGATGCATGCCTGTCCCTAGTGGCTGATGATATCATCTGTCGGTTATAGAGCCAACCCGACAAGTCCTGGTAGCTAACCATTGGACTGTCCCTCTGTCGTGCATCCCCAACTCGAGTTATACTCATCATAAACTTGATCATAATCATGATCCATATCCATCACCCTCACTGGTGAATATTTATGGGGGCGAGCTCATCCGGGCCTTTCACAGTGCCCGGCCACACTTACGACATAGGGTCAACAGAGTATCAAGTCTCAACCTGGAGCACGTGGTGGCTAGCCACTGCTACTACCCAGGGAAACTCGTATCTCAGATAGTGGAAGTGTAACATTCACATTTATCAATGATTCAGCATAAACATGCAATCAATCTCATCCATGGATCAACATCCATCTCAGCCATCCGGCTCACGGTTCATTCTAGAACCAGCCAATATTCATATCATACACAGCCATTCCGGCTCACGGTTCAATCCAGAACCAATCAATATGTATAAACATACACAGCCATTCCGGCTCTCAATAAAACAACACTTCCACATTCAAAATCATCAATTTCATGAAATCGGCATTTAAGCCATAAATCATTTTCTCGACTCGTTTCACTTTGAAATCAAGTTTCAACTCTTTTCAGCCTTGGCTTTAAAGATTTCATTTCTCAAATCATCTTAGGCTCATAAGCCACTTTTACTCAAGGTAAATTCCCCTTTGAAAACAATGCCACTCTCGGCATCCTCTTTCCAAACTTCCATAACCATGGCAAGTTAAAGATTTATTTTGAAACATTCAAAATCATCCATTCGACAATGGGATTTTATAACAAAGTTTCTCGGTAGAGTCCCAAGTCTTTAGGGGAAGGTCAACTTACATCAATTCTTTAAAATTCATTGAAACTCTTAAAATCATAGATTCTCGGTTCAAGTAAATAAAATTGAATTTATTATGAAACCGAACCATACAAAATCACAAATTCCAACCCGGTCCAAAAATCAACTCATTTGAAACAGAACCGGTTCATTTGAATCAAACCGCTTTCAGATTTCTTTTTGGAACCCATTATTCCAACTCTTCCAAAATGCCTCAAACTTGATTACTCAATCAAAAGTCTAGGTTCCTTTAAAAATCACTAAAAACTCCTTTTTGTATTGAAATCAATATTAGAGCATCATTATTTCCTTCAGTGATTCAAACGGTAAAAATAGTTCAGTTCTAAATACGCCGAACTCAACGTATAAGGTTCATCAAATAAATTAAGCTGGAAAGCGTAAATATCCTCTTAATAAATCAAATAATACAATTTCTTAAATCCAACCCTTTTAAATAACCTTTCAAACAAGACTAAGATTTTATAGAAATTTCGGCAGCACCTCCCCTAAAACTTGGACTTTTGCCACCCGGTTCGGGTCCCAACTAAACCGTTCCTCATTCCTTTTCAACAACACAAAATCAGAAATCAATTCAAATCAAACTAAATCCAATAATCGCCTCAGTGGCGTATCTCAAGGATACTATTTCAAAATCAACTCAACATCAATCGATTTAACTCATTTCCAAAGCTTTAAAGAATCGATTCAGCAATAAATCATTTGTCCGAAACCAAGTCAATTAAAGTAAACCAGGCTGAATTCAAAAGTGTTCTATCTTTCACATCTTCCAAATAATTGACTCAATTCAAACCAATCCTCAACGGATTAAACTCATCTCAAATCTTTAAAGAATCAACTTCAGACATTACATTTCACAAAGCCGCACAACAATTCAGCCAAACCAACATCCATAGTCATTCGAGTCAATCAAATAATACATAAGGCAGATACAATCACCAAAAACACAATATCTCGCACCAGTATCCATATGTAATAATTCCAATACACAAAACATAGTTTTTGGAAAGCGCCCCTACCTCAAAACGCAATTCTATAATCCAAATGTCTCATAGAGTCCTTTCCGCCTCAACCCGAACTGACGGCAACCAAAATCTCAGCTCCAAGCCACTTTCGCAACAGTCTCAACAACTCGAATCGCAACATACAACAACCGAAACTCAATCCTATAGCAATTAACGCCACAAACCTCAGCGTATGATAACAGAACGGTAACTAAAAGGCTTTCAAATCTAAACGCTTACCGAACCGAAGAAGAAACGGCTGAACCGAAGCAGCGGCGGTCTCCGAGCCGGTTTGGCGGCAGCCCGGCAGCCACCTCAAGCGACAGCGATGACCTGAACCATATGCAGTGACAGTGAGGTTTCCAGAAACTCAACGGAAAGGAGAACCAACTTAAGACCCTTACCGATAGACTTTTTCGGCGACGGCAAGGGCAGCCAGAAGCTCCGACGGTGCTCCGGAAGGTCACAGAACCACTCTCGGCGGTCCAAAACCCCTTTCTAACAACGGCAGCTCCGGCAGAGGCAGCTCCGGCAGAGGCAGCGCCGGCGACACAAACGGTGGCTGGACACAGTGGTTGGACTCCCAGCCCAGCCTCCATCCCTTCTCACTCATCGAGCGCGCTCTCCGTCCTCCGTGGTGCTCAATCGGCGGCAGTGGACTACGAGGAGGTCAACGGCGGCGAGGCAAGGTTCGGTGATGACACAGCTGACGGTGGCGGGAGGCACGAACGTCGGCGGCTTCTTCAGTGGCACCAGGGAGCGACGGCGTTGCACGAAGCTTCTCCAGCGACGACAACGGCGCGGTGGCGGTGCGACAGAGGCTCCTTCCTCCTCTGCCCCTCGCACGACTCTTCCTTCTACCCTGAACGGCGCCGATGGCGCCCTCCTTTCCCGGCGACAAGGGCAACGGCGACAAGCTCTCGCTCCCCTCTCACTCGCGAGTCACCCCTCTTCTTCGGCGCTGGTGGCATCAGCGGGATGGATCCGATGGCAGGACATGGTAGCGTGGCAGCAAGGCGTGGTGGCGACGCCGTTCCTCCCTCCAGATCTCCCTCTTCTCAGACCCCTTTCTCTCTGGTTCTATTCTCCATGAAAGCAACAGGCGTGGTTTTCCTTTTGCCTCTGCGTGTGGGTGTCTAGGGTAGAGGGGGCAGCAGCTGCCGCTGTTGAGTGTGGGTGGAGGGAACCGGGTCGGGTAACGGGTCACTGGGTTAGGGTTTCATTTTTGAAAATTAGGGTTAGGGTTACTCTTGTAATTTCAAATAAAAGTAAGAGTAATATAGTAATTGAAACCCAATTTAAATCCAACGCTAATTATATATAGAAAATACTATTTGCTCACCAATTTCACAAATTATTTTCAATAAAATATCCAAATCAAATAATTAGGAGTAATATAATTAAATCCTTTATTTTCCAAAGTAGCAGTATTAATATTGAAAATATTATTAATTCAAATCATATAGAAATCCTTATTATTTCACAACTACCAACTTTATGCTCTGAATATAGAAAATAATCCAATAATTGTGAAATTGGATAATAACCATAACTTATCTCAAATCCCATAAATCAAAACTTGCCTTAATTATCTTTAATAAAATGATTTCTAAAATTAAGGTTATAAATAATTATATGATTTGAGACTTGATCATAAAAAGACTTTTCAAAGGTTCTGGGTCTTACATTCTACCCACCTTATAAAAATTTTCGCCCTCGAAAATTGATCCAAAACGAAAGAAATTCCATAACAGTTCACCTTTGAACACATTTAAGGAAGAAGCAAAAATATCTGAAAATATAATCATATATACGATTTTCAAATACTTTGATTATCATAAGCACAAGGATGCAAAGGTAGGAGTGTAACTGCCAGGCAAACGTTACAAGATAGGCTCAATGCAAAAGATAACATGGGTCAATCATGTGATAGTAGGGCAAGGCATCAAAGGCTAGAAAACATGATGGAGTTAAAACGATGTGCTCAATATCCGCACACTAATCTTATATCAACCTCAAGGTTTCAACTTTCCAATTCCATCAAGCACCTTACAAACCCCAAATTTGATCACAAGCCTGACAATCACAAACCCGTTCGCAAGGAACAAAATGCCCACAACTCATACGTTGCACACCTACCGCTTCAACTTCCGTATACACGTCACATCTTAAAGAACTAACGTATCGCGTTACTACGTCTACAAGTCGCACGTGATACCAAAACAATTCTCGAGTCTACTCAGAAGAATATGAGATCTTAGAAAGGAGAGACGGATGTCAAAGACAATAGTCATAGATTTGAAAGAATATATCCAATCCCAGATAAACATGGATGTTCAAGCAATAAAGTTTGCTAGACATAATTCAATTGACAACTTCAAAGATAACCCTTAGATCAAAGAAGTTCAATAGGATCAACAAGAAGATAACCAGCGCATCAGCTTGAAACAAACTCAAACTGAGTCAATGAAGTATGAGGTTTACAAAAGAGAATATCTCAAACCCAAGGCAAAGCTCACAAAACTCAAGGGCATGATTAAAAATACTTCTGAATACATTGTTCTTAAAAGAATCGAAAGCTTGCAGGAAAATCACCTCGCAGTCTAAAAGAAAAGTTAAGCAACAAATGTCCTTCAAGAGAGTAACAAAAGCATAAATGTGGCTTTACTTCAATACAATTCCATGTTGAAGTAGATTTTGTAGAGTTCCAAAAACAAATGCACACAACTTTGGCTAAGAGCTAAAATATTTCCTCAAATATTTTAGAAAGATAATTAAATGCACAACTTAACCAAAAGCAGTTCATAAAAACTCGGAAATAATCAGATGCTTGTTCGAAATTCTCAAAATTTCATATTCAAACAAGCCTGTATAACATTTATAGCAAGTACGAAAGAGGAAGTTAAACTCTTTTTAGAAAAGAAACTCCGAGATAAAAATTTGCTTACAATCTGGTAAGGAAATAAGTGGTGCGTTACAAACAAACCGATTTCCACTAAACAAGGAAACTTTCCAAAACCTCATTTAAAATAGCGCATGCCGATTTTTAAATTAACTTCATCAATATTGAACAATGGTTTCAATCTAAATCAAGAAACAGAAAATAAATTCCGTTTAAAACTTCTTACAAGAGAATTCAAAACTTCTTTAAAAAGTCCAAAACAAGACTCCAAAAGTGTTCTTGAAATCCCCTTCTCATAAGAACATTCAAGAAGTTTAAGATGTACTAAAAAGGAGTCAAGCCTTGCAAGAAAGGATCTTAAATTAGAGTAGTTCAAACAAGATCCACTAAGCATGAAATATCAAACAAGTTTTAAATTGATCCAAAAGAATACAAAAGTCATAGAAAAGACAACTCAATCATTTGTAATTTTTCAATGATAAATCTTTAACTAAAAACTCTTGTAGAGATAATGGGAGAATAAACAATGTACTATCCTGAAACGAATCAAACTGACCCACATAAGAATGAGATTCACAAGAGGGGACAAACCAAGATCAATGGTAATGTTCACAAAATGTAAAAGATTAGTTAAAAACAGAATCACATATAACATTCATAGAGGTGAAAAGCTTAAGAAGGAACCAGTCCGTTCATAAGAAGAAAGCTATGAATCCAACATTTTCAAAAGAACAACAATGGCATAAACTATGTAGTATGCTAAACCAAACTCAATTCAAAATAAGTTAAGTAAAGCTTATCAAACGAAACTCAACCGGAATGAAAGCGAAAAATTCTTTCTTTCCAGTATTTCAGAAAATATCCAAATACACAATCAAATAAAGATGTCCATTGGAACTATAGTAAAATTACTAGAAGGTCAAAATTTACTTTTAAAATAAGTACAATTGCGTAAACCAGTAAAAGTACAGGCAAAGTATTAGAAAGAAATAGTTGTTAAACTGTATAAATAATTTCAAAGTCTCATATATAGAAAAGCATATATCTAATCAACAGCAATTTATAAAATCTCAAAATTGGCTGTGATCACTGTCAAGTAAGAGAAAAACTGAATCAACAATTTCTCAAAGAATGGACTCAGAATCCGGAGTTAAAAGTCACAGCACATTAAGACAGGTTCAAGGCCATATCAAAGAATACTTGAATCAAGAAGAACTCAAACAGAGGAAGATAGATGCAACAAAGATCTTAAACCAGCATATGCACTTAAGGTCAAACAAGAATACATATGGATAGAGGAATAGAGTGAAGACATCAAATTACTCTTCAAAAGGTCTAGCAAATAAGAACTTCAAGTTAGGATATGAAAGAACATGTCAACTCGAACAGAATTCAAGACACACAACTGAATAGCCTCGAGAAGTAGTTTCCAACTTTTCCAAAACCCGCGATTCGCTTTACTCAAAACTAGGATTTCATCTATGATAACCCATCAGTGCTTTCATATACATATTTCACTAGTATTAAGCCGGCCGAACTTAATATCAGGAATTATGCAATGCAAGACTAACAGCGTTAATCAATAGACTGTCATGTGCATAAAGCTCTAATTCTCGTCTTTCGACAAGACCTAATACATGACAAACGCTCAGAGCATGCAACCGAAGCATAGTCAGTCCATTCCTCAGGCTCTACAGGAAGAACTGCTCTGATACCATAATGTAATACCCTAACTACCAAAGCTCGCACTTCCGGCTGCGCGACTCTGATAGCTTGGACATTACGACGACACTTATATTATTTAATACTAAAATATGAGCCTGTTTGAAACTTTAAACCGCAATACCGCTCCCAAAAAACTTTCATCCGATAACATACGTCCATAAATACCATACAACTTACAAAACTCATAAAGAGTACATCCATATATATATACACATATATATATATATAAATAATATTACAAGCATAATCCAATACAATTCCTATCCCTCTTACAGATTATATCAAGATAAAGGCGAGGGTACAATAAACCATAACTAAAACAATACAGAGCATCACAACAACAATTAAATAAGCTCTTCGTAACTTCAGCGCCCATATCCAGTGATTAATAACCGTCTTATGCCTCTTTTCAAAAACAACGGCTTACAATAAAAGAGGAAATCGGAAGTCTTTTCTGAAAGAGGAACAGTTCAATTCTCAAAAACTCAAAAGCCTTTCAAAACGGTTTATCTATGCTGAACCAAAATAGCCCTTCATATTTTATTCCAAACCAGAAACACAAAACCAAAATCAACCATCGGTTCATCTCATTCCAACCACGGCCCTAGGCCCAAACAATCCAACCATCAACCAATCACCACAGTCCAACAGAGTCCCAGTAGCAAACACAAATAGGAAGATGCAAACACAAACAAACAGTTATTACAAGTAGAACAATTAGCAATTAATCACATAGGCAAACCAAGTATAATATGCACACCCAAACAATGTCACATAAATGCATATGATGCATGCCTGTCCCTAGTGGCTGATGATATCATCTGTCGGTTATAGAGCCAACCCGACAAGTCCTGGTAGCTAACCATTGGACTGTCCCTCTGTCGTGCATCCCCAACTCGAGTTATACTCATCATAAACTTGATCATAATCATGATCCATATCCATCACCCTCACTGGTGAATATTTATGGGGGCGAGCTCATCCGGGCCTTTCACAGTGCCCGGCCACACTTACGACATAGGGTCAACAGAGTATCAAGTCTCAACCTGGAGCACGTGGTGGCTAGCCACTGCTACTACCCAGGGAAACTCGTATCTCAGATAGTGGAAGTGCAACATTCACATTTATCAATGATTCAGCATAAACATGCAATCAATCTCATCCATGGATCAACATCCATCTCAGCCATCCGGCTCACGGTTCATTCTAGAACCAGCCAATATTCATATCATACACAGCCATTCCGGCTCACGGTTCAATCCAGAACCAATCAATATGTATAAACATACACAGCCATTCCGGCTCTCAATAAAACAACACTTCCACATTCAAAATCATCAATTTCATGAAATCGGCATTTAAGCCATAAATCATTTTCTCGACTCGTTTCACTTTGAAATCAAGTTTCAACTCTTTTCAGCCTTGGCTTTAAAGATTTCATTTCTCAAATCATCTTAGGCTCATAAGCCACTTTTACTCAAGGTAAATTCCCCTTTGAAAACAATGCCACTCTCGGCATCCTCTTTCCAAACTTCCATAACCATGGCAAGTTAAAGATTTATTTTGAAACATTCAAAATCATCCATTCGACAATGGGATTTTATAACAAAGTTTCTCGGTAGAGTCCCAAGTCTTTAGGGGAAGGTCAACTTACATCAATTCTTTAAAATTCATTGAAACTCTTAAAATCATAGATTCTCGGTTCAAGTAAATAAAATTGAATTTATTATGAAACCGAACCATACAAAATCACAAATTCCAACCCGGTCCAAAAATCAACTCATTTGAAACAGAACCGGTTCATTTGAATCAAACCGCTTTCAGATTTCTTTTTGGAACCCATTATTCCAACTCTTCCAAAATGCCTCAAACTTGATTACTCAATCAAAAGTCTAGGTTCCTTTAAAAATCACTAAAAACTCCTTTTTGTATTGAAATCAATATTAGAGCATCATTATTTCCTTCAGTGATTCAAACGGTAAAAATAGTTCAGTTCTAAATACGCCGAACTCAACGTATAAGGTTCATCAAATAAATTAAGCTGGAAAGCGTAAATATCCTCTTAATAAATCAAATAATACAATTTCTTAAATCCAACCCTTTTAAATAACCTTTCAAACAAGACTAAGATTTTATAGAAATTTCGGCAGCACCTCCCCTAAAACTTGGACTTTTGCCACCCGGTTCGGGTCCCAACTAAACCGTTCCTCATTCCTTTTCAACAACACAAAATCAGAAATCAATTCAAATCAAACTAAATCCAATAATCGCCTCAGTGGCGTATCTCAAGGATACTATTTCAAAATCAACTCAACATCAATCGATTTAACTCATTTCCAAAGCTTTAAAGAATCGATTCAGCAATAAATCATTTGTCCGAAACCAAGTCAATTAAAGTAAACCAGGCTGAATTCAAAAGTGTTCTATCTTTCACATCTTCCAAATAATTGACTCAATTCAAACCAATCCTCAACGGATTAAACTCATCTCAAATCTTTAAAGAATCAACTTCAGACATTACATTTCACAAAGCCGCACAACAATTCAGCCAAACCAACATCCATAGTCATTCGATTCAATCAAATAATACATAAGGCAGATACAATCACCAAAAACACAATATCTCGCACCAGTATCCATATGTAATAATTCCAATACACAAAACATAGTTTTTGGAAAGCGCCCCTACCTCAAAACGCAATTCTATAATCCAAATGTCTCATAGAGTCCTTTCCGCCTCAACCCGAACTGACGGCAACCAAAATCTCAGCTCCAAGCCACTTTCGCAACAGTCTCAACAACTCGAATCGCAACATACAACAACCGAAACTCAATCCTATAGAAATTAACGCCACAAACCTCAGCGTATGATAACAGAACGGTAACTAAAAGGCTTTCAAATCTAAACGCTTACCAAACCGAAGAAGAAACGGCTGAACCGAAGCAGCGGCGGTCTCCGAGCCGGTTTGGCGGCAGCCCGGCAGCCACCTCAAGCGACAGCGATGACCTGAACCATATGCAGTGACAGTGAGGTTTCCAGAAACTCAACGGAAAGGAGAACCAACTTAAGACCCTTACCGATAGACTTTTTCGGCGACGGCAAGGGCAGCCAGAAGCTCCGACGGTGCTCCGGAAGGTCACAGAACCACTCTCGGCGGTCCAAAACCCCTTTCTAACAACGGCAGCTCCGGCAGAGGCAGCTCCGGCAGAGGCAGCTCCGGCAGAGGCAGCGCCGGCGACACAAACGGTGGCTGGACACAGTGGTTGGACTCCCAGCCCAGCCTCCATCCCTTCTCACTCATCGAGCGCGCTCTCCGTCCTCCGTGGTGCTCAATCGGCGGCAGTGGACTACGAGGAGGTCAACGGCGGCGAGGCAAGGTTCGGTGATGACACAGCTGACGGTGGCGGGAGGCACGAACGTCGGGGGCTTCTTCAGTGGCACCAGGGAGCGACGGCGTTGCACGAAGCTTCTCCAGCGACGACAACGGCGCGGTGGCGGTGCGACAGAGGCTCCTTCCTCCTCTGCCCCTCGCACGACTCTTCCTTCTACCCTGAACGGCGCCGATGGCGCCCTCCTTTCCCGGCGACAAGGGCAACGGCGACAAGCTCTCGCTCCCCTCTCACTCGCGAGTCACCCCTCTTCTTCGGCGCTGGTGGCATCAGCGGGATGGATCCGATGGCAGGACATGGTAGCGTGGCAGCAAGGCGTGGTGGCGACGCCGTTCCTCCCTCCAGATCTCCCTCTTCTCAGACCCCTTTCTCTCTGGTTCTATTCTCCATGAAAGCAACAGGCGTGGTTTTCCTTTTGCCTCTGCGTGTGGGTGTCTAGGGTAGAGGGGGCAGCAGCTGCCGCTGTTGAGTGTGGGTGGAGGGAACCGGGTCGGGTAACGGGTCACTGGGTTAGGGTTTCATTTTTGAAAATTAGGGTTAGGGTTACTCTTGTAATTTCAAATAAAAGTAAGAGTAATATAGTAATTGAAACCCAATTTAAATCCAACGCTAATTATATATAGAAAATACTATTTGCTCACCAATTTCACAAATTATTTTCAATAAAATATCCAAATCAAATAATTAGGAGTAATATAATTAAATCCTTTATTTTCCAAAGTAGCAGTATTAATATTGAAAATATTATTAATTCAAATCATATAGAAATCCTTATTATTTCACAACTACCAACTTTATGCTCTGAATATAGAAAATAATCCAATAATTGTGAAATTGGATAATAACCATAACTTATCTCAAATCCCATAAATCAAAACTTGCCTTAATTATCTTTAATAAAATGATTTCTAAAATTAAGGTTATAAATAATTATATGATTTGAGACTTGATCATAAAAAGACTTTTCAAAGGTTCTGGGTCTTACAGGTAGCGCCTAACTTGGCACTATGAAGTTAGGAACAACCAATAAAGTCCTCTTTGGCAAATCCCACTGCCACCCCAGCGCCTAACTTCACTTTTGTGAAGTTAGACGCCAATAAAAAAAACATTTGGGGTGGCGCCTAACTTGGCAAAATCCAAGTTAGGCGCGAGGAGATTTTAATGCATTCGGGGAGACTGGTGCCTAACTTCCCCATTCTCAAGTTAGGCATCAAGCTCATAATCAAGTTAGTCGCCCCCATAATCAAGTTAGGCGCCAGTCACATTACTGCCACCCCAGTGCCTAACTTCACTTTTGTGAAGTTAGACGCCAATAAAAAAAACATTTGGGGTGGCGCCTAACTTGGCAAAATCCAAGTTAGGCACGAGGAGGTTTTAATGCATTCGGGGAGGCTGGTGCCTAACTTCCCCATTCTCAAGTTAGGCATCAAGCTCATAATCAAGTTAGTCGCCCCCATAATCAAGTTAGGCGCCAGTCACATTGAATTGCTTTCTTCAAAACCAAATCCCTTATTCCTAAACCATATCTCTGATTCCCCCCTCATCACCTAATATATATATATATATATATATATATATATATATATATATATATATATATATATATATATATATATATATATAATCTAAACTGAAAATAAAACAAGAAAAGAAAGTGCAATGTATAGAGAAATTGAAGAAATATAACAAATTAGAGCTTGGGTCTTAAAATCTAGATCACACATTAAAAAAAATCTAATACTACATCAAAATCTAACCTTAATTCTAGAGAGAGGAAAAAACTTCTCTCTCTAGAAAACTAACTAAAACTTAAACATAGCTCTCTACTTTTTTTTCTTTGATTTTCTTCTTTTATTCTTGAAATTCTAATGCATCGAGGGTCTTTTGGGGCCTAAAATGCAAGCCCACATGCTTCACTAATGTGGACTAAACTAGAACTATGACCTACACGGTCATATTACGTTTGTGCAGCCATCCACGGTCAAGAATTACCAAAAGTATTTTTCAAATCAAAGTCGCGTATAGTTTTAACCGACGAGATTCTGCTAATCAGAGTTAAAAAGTGTGTCACAGTTAAATTCAATAATCGGGAGTAGAATCCCGAGTCGTTTCCATAGGAGTTGACACAAGATACAAATTATTGGTTAGGATTTCCTAGAGATTTTCGAAGTCGAGAACAAGAGAAATAAATAACTAGAAATTATAGCAATAGATAACTAGCAAGAATTGTAAAATAATCAATATAAAAAGCCTTGGTTAGGGGTGAGAATCTGAAATTCTATCCTTATTGTCTTTCCCAAGTGTGATGGTAAAAGCTCATCGCTTTTACTTAGTTATCCTCTAACGATTGAAGGAAAGTCAAGTGAAACAATTAACTTTAGCTCACAAGTGCTAGTCACTTCGTAGAGAAGAACTAGAGTTGGTGAGTTTCAGGCTAATTAGCAATCTTCATTTACCAAACAACACTTGAGTATAACAATTCAAGTGGCTCCAATTACTCAACCCCAACCAAGCAAGGAAATCTACTCCATGATCTTGGATGACATTTCCTCAAACACTTGGTGGGCGAAGGTAAAAGACATGATAAAAATGATAAAATAACTAAATTTAAATTACCACTAGCAATAATCAACAATAGCAAATCAAGCAATGACAATAGATATGGAAATGACTCAATGCATTAATAAAATTCAAGAGTAACAATATCTAAACATGAATTCAAGTAACCAAATGGAAAAGAGTACTAAAGAAATTAAAGAAGAAAACTAGAAGGAGAATGACTAGAATTGAAGATAAAAGCAGTTTCTCTCAAGATCCAATGGAAAGAAAAACTAAGAATGCCAAAAAACCTAGAGAAAAGTGGGAGTTTCTCTCACTAAAATTCAAAAAACTCAAAAACTAAGCTAAAGTGAAAAGTGTGTTCAGTTTCAAAAACTCTAGTCTTTGTTTTTGGGCTTGAAACTGGGCCAAAATCAGCCCAGAAATTTCCCCTAGCGTATTCCTTTAATTGCAGCACGTGACGCTCGTCACGCGTACCCATCAGCCACGCGTACGTGTCGGTGGGCTTTGCACAAGGTCACGTGTATGCATCAGTCATGCGTACGCATCGCTTGGAAAATGGCTTGATCACGCGTACACTTCAGCCATGCACGTGGGTCGCCTTCAGCTTCTCAAATTTTCAAATTCTTGTGTTCCTTCCACTTTAGCATGCTTCCTCTTCATCCTCTATGCCATTCTTGCTCTATAAATCCTGTAATCACTTAACACATATATCACGACATCGAATGATAATAACAGTGGATTAAAAATTAGCGCTTTAAAGGCTTAGAAACCATGTTTTCAATTATAGCACAAAATTAGGAAGGAAACTTAAAAACATGCAATTTACATGAATAAATGTGAGAGTAGTTGACAAAAACCACTTAGTTAAGTCCAAAATATATCATAAAATAGTGGTTTGTCAAATCTTCCCACACTTAAACATTAGCATGTTCTCATGCTAAGCTCAAGGGAGCCAAAAGAGTGAAGGGAAAATGGTGAGACTTATGCAATGCAACTTATCTATATAAATGCAACTATGATGAATCCAATTCACACCCCATTCAAAAATTGGTGAATTAGTTCTTTTGGCAAGCGCACCAAAATTATCGTCAAGTAATAACCCACAGTGGAATGGGATCGTATCCATAGAGATTGGCAAATTCGAGCAGTTTTAATTAATTAATGAATTAGTCAAGTGGATCAATAAGATTGTGAAGTGCAAAATTATAAATGACATAAATGTAAATGACTAGAATATAAAGAAAAGTAGGGTGCAAAATTGTGATCTAGATGTGAAATTGTTGTTCGAAATTGATTCCCTGGCAATGGCTCCAAAAACGTGTGCACAATACCATGGTCCAAACAGAACTTCACAACTTCGCGCAACTAACCAGCAAGTGCACTGGGTCGTCCAAGTAATACCTTACGTGAGTAAGGGTCGAATCCCACGGAGATTGTTGGTATGAAGCAAGCTATGGTCATCTTGTAAATCTCAGTCAGGCGGATTAAATTGTTTTAAGAAATTATAGTGGATGAAAATAAATAAAATAATAAATAGGATAGTGGTACTTATGTAATTCATTGGTGAGAATTTCAGATAAGCGTATAGAGATGCTTTCGTTCCTCCTGAACCTCTGCTTTCGTTACTCTTTTCTATGGTAGGCTGTATGTAGGGCATCACCGTTGTCAATGGCTACTTCCCATCCTCTCTGTGAAAATGGTCCGATGCGCTGTCACTGCATGGCTAATCATCTGGAGGTTCTCGATCATACAGGAATAGGATTCACCCTCCTTTTGCGTCTGTCACTACGCCCAGTACTCGCGAGTTTGAAGCTCATCACAGCCATCCCTTCCCGGATCCTACTCGGAATACCACAGACAAGGTTTAGACTTTCCGGATCTCAAGAATGGCCATCCATGGGTTCTGACTTATACCACGAAGATTCTGATTAAGAAATCCAAGAGATACTCATTCAATCGAAGGTAGAATGAAAGTGGTTATCAGGAACACATTCATAGGGAATGATGATGAGTGTCACGATCATCACATTCATGTTGAAGTGCAAATGAATATCTTATAAGCAGAATAAGTTGAATTGAATAGAAAAACAGTAGTACTTTGCATTAATCTTTGAGGAACAGCAGAGCTCCACACCTTACTCTATGGTGTGTAGAAACTCTACCGTTGAAAATACATAAGTGATGAAGGTTCAGGCATGACCGAATGGCCAGCCCCCAAACGTGATCTAAAGATGAAACTAAAGATGTAAATACAATAGTAAAAAGTCCTATTTATACTAAACTAGTTACTAGGGTTTACAGAAATGAGTGAATGATGCAGAAATCTACTTCTGGGGCCCACTTGGTGTGTGCTTGGGCTGAGCTTGAAGTTTACACGTGGAGAGGTCATTCTTGGAGTTGAACACCAGTTTGTAACGTGTTTCTGGCGTTGAACTCCACTTTGCAACTTGTTTCTGGCGCTGAACGCCAGACTGCAACATGGAACTGGCGTTCAACACCAGTTTGCGTCATCTAAACTCGGGCAAAGTATGGACTATTATATATTGCTGGAAAGCCCTGGAGGTCTACTTTCCAACGCAATTGGAAGAGCGCCATTTAAAGTTCTGTAGCTCCAGAAAATTCACTTTAAGTGCAGGGAGGTCAGAATCCAACAGCATCTGCAGTCCTTCTTCAACCTCTGAATCTGATTTTTGCTCAGGTCCCTCAATTTCAGCTAGAAAATACCTGAAATCACAGAAAAATACACAAACTCATAGTAATGTTCAGAAATGTGATTTTTAATTAAAAACTAATAAAAATATACTAAAAACTAACTGAATCATACTGAAAACTATGAAAAAACAATACCAAAAAGCGTATAAATTATCCGCTCATCAAAAAGCAATAAAGTGCAGAAATAGAAATGACAGAATGTAAAGTGCAAAATCATAAATGACTTGAATGTAAATGGGAATGGGGAATTGCTGAATGTAAAATTAAGCTATAAAGAAAGGGATAGATAAGAATGGGGAAATTCATTGAGATCAGGAGATGTTGTCTCTTTGGATCAAATCTTGCTTATATCCTCTTCAATCATGCAACTCATTAACCTTTTGGCAATCATGATTGATTGAGTCCCAATCCCTTGGTGACTCAATCTCTCAGATCTTGATCAACAGCTAATTCCTTGGTCTAATTGCTCATGAAGAGAGATATGCTTGGTCCCTTATTATACCACACACCATTATAGGTCCAAGTAGAGGGAGGATTATATGTCACATATCCAAACACCAAAACCCAGATTTTACTCAAGTGTGAGAAGGGATTTCAAGCATGGTTTCATGTTTCCTTTCCCAAGGTTCCTATGAAACCCAATTGCATTCAATCTCTTTTCCAAGATAATTGACACTAAGCATTAAGAACGAAATTCCTTCTAGCAAATCAAAGAGAAGATGAAGAGAAGAAAAATTTCACTATTATCAATCCATCAAGTACAACAAAGCTCCCCCTCTCAATGAGAGGGAAGTTAGCTACTCATAGCTCAAAAATACTCAAAAGTGAAGTGTAAAAGTGGATCTAAGACTTACTACTTAACCCCCCCCCCTTTTAGTACTCCTTGGGGGGTATTTATACTATTCCTAGTAAAATAAAAGAATTACAGAAGTGAAAAGGGAAAATTACATTTTGGAGGGAAAAGAAGCTCAATAAGTGTGACCTCCAGCTGGCGTGTGACTGGCGCTCTAGTGGCATGTCACGTGCTCTTTAATTTGAGCTTGGTGTGCCACGCCCAGCCCTTCAAGTGGCACGCTCGTCTCTCTAACAACCTTGGCGTGCCACGCCTTCGAGCTCAAGTGGCATGCCCCAGCCTTTTTTACTTTCTCTCTTCCTCAGGAAACTTGAACTAGCGTGGCACGCCCAGGGTCTGGCGTGCCACGCCCTTGCTCTATGCTTGGCTAAGCTTCTCTGGAAAGTTGCACTAGCGTGGCTGGTGCACGAAATTGTGATCTCAGGCAACGGCGCCAAAAACTTTGTACACACGTCTTAATAAATTGTTTTTCATTCACAACTTCGATACAACAACCAGCAAGTGCACTGGGTCGTCCAAGTAATAAAACCTTACGTGAGTAAGGGTCGATCTGACGGAGATTGTTGGTATGAAGCAAGCTATGGTTATCTTGTAAATCTCAGTCAGGCGGATATCAAATGGTTATGGAGTTTTCGAAAATATATAATAAATAAACAGAAAATAAAGATAGAAATACTTATGTATATCACTGGTGAGAATTTCAGATAAAGGTATAGAGATGCATTCGTTCCTCGGAACCTCTGCTTTCCTGCTATCTTCATCTAATCAATCCTACTCCTTTCCATGGCTGGCTTTATGTAAGGACATCACCATTGGCAATGGCTACTTTTGATCCTCTCTGGAAAATGGTCCGATGCGCTATCACTGCATGGCTAATCGTCTGGAGGCATCACCGTTGTCAATGGCTGCATCCCATCCTCTTGTGAAAATGGTCCAAATGCTCTGTCACAGCACGGCTAATCATCTGAGGTTCTCGATCATACTGGAATAGGATTCACCCTCCTTTTGCGTCTGTCACTACGCCCAGCACTCGCGAGTTTGAAGTTCGTCACAGTCATTCAATCCCAGAATTCTACTCGGAATACCACAAACAAGGTTTAGACTTTCCGGATTCTCATGAATGCCGCCATCAATCTAGCTTATACCACGAAGATTCCGATTAAGAGATCCAAGAGATACTCATTCAATCTAAGGTAGAGCAGAAGTGGTTGTCAGCCACGCGTTCGTAGGGGAATGATGATGATTATCACATTCATCACATTCATGTTGAAGTGCGAATGAATATCTTAGAAGCGGAATAAGTGAGTTGAATAGAAAAACAGTAGTACTTTGCATTAAACTTTGAGGAACAGCAGAGCTCCACACCTTAATCTATGGAGTGTAGAAACTCTACCGTTGAAAATACATAAGTGAATATAGGGTAAGCATGGCTGAGTGGCCAGCCTCCCATGGAGGTCTAGAGATCTAAAAATAATCAAAAGATGATTCAAAAGATGTCTAATACAATAGTAAAAAGTTCTATTTATAATAAACTAGCTACTAGGGTTTACAGAAGTAAGTAATTGATGCATAAATCCACTTCCGGAGCCCACTTGGTGTGCGCTTGGGCTGAGCTTGAATGTTACACGTGCAGAGGCTCTTTCTGGAGTTGAACGCCAGGTTGTAACGTATTTCTGGCATTCAACTCTGGTTTGTAACGTGTTTCTGGCGTTTAACTCCAGACAGCAGCGTAGAACTGGCGTTCAACGCCCTTTCACGTCGTCTAAACTCGGCCAAAGTATGGACTATTATATATTGTTGGAAAGCCCTGGATGTCTACTTTCCAACGCAATTGGAAGCGCGCCATTTTGAGTTCTGTAGCTCCATAAAATCCATTTTGAGTGCAGGGAGGTCAGAATCCAACAGCATCAGCAGTCCTTCTTCTACCTCTGAATCTGATTTTTGCTCAAGTCCCTCAATTTCATCCAGAAAATACCTGAAATCACAGAAAAACACACAAACTCATAGTAAAGTCCAGAAATGTGAATTTAACATAAAAACTAATGAAAACATCCCTAAAAGTGACTAGATTATACTAAAAACATGCTAAAAACAATGCCAAAAAGCGTATAAATTATCTGCTCATCACAACACCAAACTTAAATTGTTGCTTGTACCCAAGCAACTGAAAATCAAATAGGATAAAAAGAAGAGAATATACTATAAATTCCAAACTATCAATGAAACATGGCTTCAATCAGATGAGCGGGACTTGTAGCTTTTTTGCCTCTTGAATAGTTTTGGCATCTCACTTTATCCATTGAAGTTCAGAATGATTGTCATCTATAGGAACTCAGAGTTCAGATAGTGTTATTGATTCTCCTAGTTCAGTATGATGATTCTTGAACACAGCTATTTTATGAGTCTTGGCCGTGGCCCTAAGCACTTTGTTTTCCAGTATTACCACCGGATACATAAATGCCACAGACACATAACTGGGTGAACCTTTTCAGATTGTGACTCAGCTTTGCTAAAGTCCCCAATTAGAGGTGTCCAGGGTTCTTAAGCACACTCTTTTTTCGCTTTGGACCTTGACTTTAACCGCTTAGTCTCAAGTTTTCACTTGACACCTTCACGCCACAAGCACATGGTTAGGGACAGCTTGGTTTAGCCGCTTAGGCCAGGATTTTATTCCTTTAGGCCCTCCTATCCACTGATGCTCAAAGCCTTGGGATCATTTTTATTTACCCTTGCCTTTTGGTTTTAAGGGTTATTGGCTTTTTGCTCTTGCCTTTTGGTTTTAAAAGCTTTTGGCTTTTTCTGCTTGCTTTTTCTCTTTTTCATTCTATTATTTTTTTTTCGCCTATAAATTTTTTTTTCTGCAAGCTTTGTTCTTTGCTGCTTTTTCTTGCTTCAAGAATCATTTTTATGATTTTTTAGATTATCAAATAACATGTCTCCTTGTCATCATTCTTTCAAGAGCCAACATATTTAACATTCTTAAACAACAACTTCAAAAGACATATGCACTGTTCAAGCATTCATTTAGAAAAAAGAAGCATTGTCACCACATCAATATAATTAAACTAAGTTCAAGGATAAATTCGAAACTCATGTACTTCTTGTTCTTTTGAATTAAAACATTTTTCATTTAAGAGAGGTGATGGATTCATAGGACTTTCATAACTTTAAGGCATAGTTACTAAATACTAATGATCATGTAATGAAGACACAAACATAGATAAGCACTTAACATAAAGGAAACGAAAAACAGAGAATTTAAGAACAAGGAATGAGTTCACCTTAGTGATGGTGGCGTTTCCTTTTTGAGGGACCAATGATGTCCTTGAGCTCTTCTATGTCTCTTCATTGTCTTTGTTGCTCTTCCCTCATTGCTTTTTGATCTTTTCTAATTTCATGAAGGATGATGGAGTGCTCTTGATGTTCCACCCTTAATTTTCCCATGTTGGAACTTAATTCTCCTAGGGAGGTGTTGATTTGCTCCCAATAGTTTTGTGGAGGAAAATGCATTTGAGGCATCTCCGGGATCTCATGGTGATGAGCTTCATGCGTCTCTTGAGCTCCATGAATGGGATCTCTTGTTTGCTCCATCCTTTTCTTAGTGATGGGCTTGTGAGATGAATCTTTCCATCTCCCATGGCTCAGAGGTGGAAGCAATTGTCTTCCCTTTCCTCTTTCTTGAGGTTTCTCTGGCCTTAAGTGCCATTAATGGTTATGGAAAAACAAAAAAAGCTATGCTTTTACCACACCAAACTTAGAATGTTGCTCGCCCTCGAGCAAAAGAAGAAAGAATAGAAGAAGAAGATATGGAGGAGATGGAGGGATGTGTGTATTCTGCCATATGGGTGGGATTGGGTGGGAAAGAGATGTTGAATTTTGAAGGTAGGTGGGTGTATGGATGTGAGTGGTAAAAGGAAAACAGAAGGGATGACCATGAATGGAGAGAGAGAGGGTGAGGTAGGTGGGGATCCTGTAAGGTCCACAGATCCTGAGGTGATCCTATAGGGTCCACAGATCATGAGGTGTTCAAGGATTTACAACCTTGCACTAAATTAGGCATGCAATATACCCTTGCACACAACTCTGGGCGTTCAGCGCCAGATTGGTGCTTGTTCTGGGCGTTGAACGCCCATTTGTTGCCCATTTCTGGCGTTGAACGCCAGAACCATGCTTGTTCTGGGCGTTCAGCGCCAGCTCTTCTCCAGGGTGCAATTCTGGCATTCAAACGCTCAGATGCTGCCCATTTTGGGCGTTCAGCGCCAGAACCATGCTCTGTTCTGGCGTTGAACACCAGCCAGATGCTTCTTACTGGCGTTTAAACGCCAGTAAGGTCTTCCTCTAGGGTGTGATTTTTTTTCTGCTGTTTTTTATTCTGTTTTTTAATTTTTCAATTTTTTTCGTGACTCCACATGATCATGAACCTAATAAAACATGAAAGAACAAGAAAAATAAAATTAGATAAATAAAAATTGGGTTGCCTCCCAACAAGCGCTTCTTTAATGTCAATAGCTTGACAGTGGGCTCTCATGGAGCCTCACAGATGTTCAGAGCATTGTTGAGACTCCCCAACACCAAACATAGATTTTGGATATGGGAGTTCAATGATCTGTATTTTCGGAAAATGAATTCCAAACACACAAATCTAACCGGCAAGTGCACCGGGTCGCATCAAGTAATAAAACTCACGGGAGTGAGGTCGATCCCACAGGGATTGAAGGATTGAGCAATTTTAGTTTAGTGGTTGATTTAGTCAAGCGAATCAAGTATTGGTTGGGTGATTTGTGCTTGTAGAAACTAAATTGCTTGAAATGTAAAGGGAGAAGGGTAGATTGCAGAAAATTAAAGAGCAAAGAAAGTAAATAAGCTGAATCTTAAAGAACAAGTAATGTAAATTACAGAAACTTAGATTGCAAGAAATGTAAATTGTAGAATCTTAAAGTGCAAGAAATGTAAATGGCTTGAATTATAAAGGGAATTGGGAAGTGGATTTGCAGAAATTAAACAAGGAAAAGTAAATTGCATTAATCAGATAAGTAGAAAGTGACTTGAATTGAACCGGATCTCAAACGGAAATGTAAATGAACTTGAAAAGCTTTAAACAAAGAATTTAAAATGCAAACTCCAGATCTCAGGACCCAAGAGACTAGATAACCGAGTCTAGATCTCAATGCCTACCTAGATCCAAGTGTAGAATTCAATTGCAAGAAATTAAAGATCAAAACAGAAGAAAGCTTGAATGTAAATCTCAATTCTCCAATGATGCAGTAAAAGAAACAGAAAGAGATCTCAAGGTGAGATTGAGACAGAATTTCCCCAATTCTCAACACCTAAGACTCAAGACAAGTGTAATTGAAATTGAAAACAAGAAAACTAAGAGGAAGAGAATTCAATTCTCCTCTTCGAAACTCAAAAGCTCAAAACAATTCAAAACCAAAAGCTTTCCAAAACTACTCAGCCAAACTCCCAGGAAAGCTCCCCAAAGGAAAAAAACTCTCCTGAAAACTTAAATCCTAAGCTATTTATACACTTTCTTCAAATGGTCTTCAAGCCTTGAATTGGGCCTTTGTTCTTGATGGAATTGGGTTGATAAAGGCCTTGGTTGATTGCTCTTGGAGTTGGAGAAAGATCCATTGTGAACCGGGTTGAAATCATAAAAGTTTGAGTAAAAGTTTGAGTAAAAGTTTGAGGCAAACTTTTACTCAAACTTTTTATACCAGATGGCTTAAGCTTGCTGCTACCAACGTTTGAGCCAAAGTTTGAGGTCAAACTTTTGCTCAAACGTTGGCCCCCTTGTAAATGTGTGTGGCGCCAACGTTTGCCAAAAAGCTTGAGGCAAACGTTGGCGCAAGCTTTTCCCCTCCAGGGTGTTGGTTTTGTGATGCCAACGTTTGCCAAAAAGTTTGAGGCAAACGTTGGCTCAAGCTTTTCTCCCAAAAGTTTGAGCTAAAGTTTGAGGCAAACTTTTGCTCAAGCTTTTTTTTCCTCTGGAGTGTTTTCAATTCTTCCAAAAGTTTGAGCTAAAGTTTGAGGTGAACTTTGGCTCAAGCTTTTTTTCCTCTGGTATGTTTTCAACTCTTTTAAAAGTTTGAGCTAAAGTTTGAGGCAAACTTTGGCTCAAACTTTTTGTTCTCTCTTGCTCCTAGCCATTCCTTCTTTCTTCAACCTTCTTCAAAACTCTTTTCACCTATCATCAATCAATCAAAACAATCAAAGCTATGCCCCAAATCATAAGATTGTGTTTCTTTCATAATATATGACAATTATAGCATAAAATCTCATGAAAGTGCATGAATTCATCCATGGTTGATTGAATCAAAGGAAACATGGAAATCTACCCAATTGGCTTGCTTATGGCTTAAGAAAGTGCATAAAATCAATTGAAAACAAAAGAAAAAGGCTAGTGAAACTAGGCTAAGATGACTTGTCATCATTCAACACCAAACTTAGAGTTTGGTTGTGGCCTCCCAACACCAAACTTAGAGTTTGAATGTGGGGGCTCTGGTTGACTCTGTTTTGAGAGAAGCTTGCTGTGCCTCTTTTCTATGATTACAGAAGGATGACCTTGAGTTTTTAACACAAGGGAGTCCTCGTTCAATTGAAGGACTAGTTCGCCTCTATCAACATCAATCACAGCTCTTGCTGTGGCTAGGAAAGGTCTTCCAAGGATGATGGATTCATCCTCATCCTTTCTAGTATCTAGGACTATGAAATCAGCAGGGATGTAAAGGCCTTCAACCTTTACTAACACGTCCTCTACTTGTCCATAAGCCTATTTTCTGGAATTTTCTGCCATCTCTAATGAGATTCTGGCAGCTTGCACCCCAAAGATTCCCAGTTTCTCTATTACAGAGAGGGCCATGAGGTTTATTCCTGACCCAAGGTAACATAGAGCCTTCTCAAAGGTCATGGTGCCTATGGTACAAGGTATTAAGAACTTTCTAGGATTCTGTTTCTTCTGAGGCAATGTTAGTTGATCCAGATCACTCAGCTCATTAGTGAACAAGGGAGGTTCATCTTCCCAAGTCTCAATACCAAATAAATTGGCATTCAGCTTCATGATTGCACCAAGGAACTTGGCAACTTGCTCTTCAGTAACATCCTCATTCTCTTCAGAAGAAGAATACTCATCAGAGCTCATGAAGGGCGTAAGGAGGTTTAATGGAATCTCTATGGTCTCTAGATGAGTCTCAGATTCCTTTGGTTCCTCAGAGGGAAAGTCCTTATTGATCACTGGACGTCCCAGGAGGTCTTCCTCCTTGGGATTCACGTCCTCCCCTTCCTCTCTAGGTTCGGCCGTGTTGACTATGTCAATGGCCTTGCACTCTCCTTTTGGATTTTCTTCTGTATTGCTTGGGAGAGTACTAGGAGGGATTTCAGTGATCCTTTTACTCAGCTGGCCCACTTGTGCTTCCAAATTTCTAATGGAAGACCTTGTTTCATTCATGAAACTTACAGTGGCCTTGGACAGATCAGAGACTAAGTTTGCTAAATTAGAGGTATTTTGTTCAGAGTTCTCTGTTTATTGCTGAGAAGATGATGGAAAAGGTTTACTATTGTTAAACCTATTTCTTCCACCATTATTAAAGCCTTGTTGAGGCTTTTGATCCTTCCATGAGAGATTTGGGTGATTTCTCCATGAGGGATTATAGGTGTTTCCATAAGGTTCACCCATATAATTTACCTCTGCTATTGCAGGGTTCTCAGGGTCATAAGCTTCTTCTTTAGAAGATGCCTCTTGAGTACTGTTGGATGCAGCTTGCATTCCATTCAGACTCTGAGAAATCATATTGACTTGCTGAGTCAATATTTTATTCTGAGCTAATATAGCATTCAGAGTATCAATTTCAAGAACTCCCTTCTTCATAGGCGTCCCATTATTCACAGGATTCCTTTCAGAAGTGTACATGAACTGGTTATTAGCAACCATGTCAATGAATTCTTGAGCTTCTGCAGGCGTTTTCTTTAGGTGAATGGATCCACCTGCAGAAGTGTCCAATGACATTTTAGCTAATTCAGACATACCATCATAGAATATATCCAGGATGGTCCATTCTGAAAGCATGTCAGAAGGATACTTTTTGGTCAGTTGCTTGTATCTCTCCCAAGCTTCATAGAGGGATTCACCTTCTTTCTGTCTGAAGGTTTGAACATCCACTCTAAGCTTGCTCAGCTTTTGAGGAGGAAAGAACTTGGCTAAGAAAGCCGTGACCAGCTTATCCCAAGAGTTCAGGCTATCTTTGGGTTGAGAGTCCAACCACACTCTAGCTCTGTCTCTTACAGCAAAAGGGAAAAGCATGAGCCTGTAGACTTCAGGATCTACTCCATTAGTCTTAACAGTATCACAGATCTGCAAAAATTCACTTAAGAACTGAAAAGGATCTTCAGATGGAAGTCCATGAAACTTGCAGTTCTGCTGCATCAGAGAAACTAATTGAGGTTTCAGCTCAAAATTGTTTGCTCCAATGGTGGGGATGGAGATGCTTCTTCCATATAAATTGGAATTAGGTGCAGTAAAGTCACCAAGCATCCTCCTTGCATTATTATTATTTTCGGCTGCCATCTCCTCTTCCTGTTCGAAAATTTCTGAAAGGTGCTTGCTGGATTGTTGTAATTTAGCTTCTCTTAGTTTCCTCTTCAGAGTCCTTTCAGGTTCTGGATCTGCTTCAACAAGAATGTTCTTGTCCTTGCTCCTACTCATATGACAAAGAAGAGGGCACAGAAAAATAATAATAGGGATCCTTTTTACCACAGTATAGAGGTTCCCTTATGTGAGTAGAAGAAAAGAAGAAGAAAAGAATGTAATGTAATTTTCAAAAATTATTTTTGAAAAAGAGTTAGTGATTTTCGAAAATAGTTTTTGAAAAAGGTTGGTAATTTTCGAAAATTAAAATAAAAAATTAAAATAATTAGTTAATTAAAAAGAAATTTTAAAAAAGAGGGAAGATATTTTCAAAAATTAGAGAGAGAGAGTTAGTTAGGTAGTTTTGAAAAAGATAAGAAACAAACAAAAAGTTAGTTAGTTAATTGAAACAAATTTGAAAATCATTTTTGAAAAGATAAGAAGATAAGAAGTTAGAAAAGATATTTTAAAATCAAATTTTTGAAAAAGATATGATTTTGAAAAAGATAAGATAAAAAGATATTTTTGAAAAGATTTGATTGAAATTAGTTTTGAAAAAGATTTGATTTTTAAAATCACAATTAATGACTTGATTCACAAGAAATCACAAAATATGATTCTAGAATTTAAAGTTTGAATCTTTCTTAACAAGTAAGTAACAAACTTGAAATTTTTTAATCAAAACATTAATTGATGATGTTATTTTCGAAAATTATGATATAAAATTAAGAAAAAGATTTTTGAAAAATACTTTTAAATTTTCGAAAATAAGAAAAATGAAAAATATTTGATTTTTGAAAAAGATTTTGAAAAAGATAAGATTTTTAAATTAAAAATTTGATTTGACTCATAAGAAACAACTAGATTTTAAAAATTTTTGAAAAAGTCAAATCTAATTTTCGAAATTTTAAGAGAGAAAAAGGGGAAGATATTTTTTTGATTTTTGAATTTTTAATGATGAAAGAGAAAAATTAAAACATCATTTTTATGTTTTTCTCTTTTCTTTTTGGATCAAAACAAGGAATGCATGCAAGAACACTATGAATGTCAAGATGAACACCAAGAACACTTTGAAGGTCAAGATGAACATCAAGAACATATTTTTGAAAAATTTTTAATGCAAAGAAAGCATGCATGACACCAAACTTAGAAATCTTTAATGCTTAGGCACTAAGAATTCAAGAATGCATATGAAAAACAAGAAAGGACACAAAACAAGAAAACATCAAGATCAAACAAGAAGACTTACCAAGAACAACTTGAAGATCATGATGAATGCAATGCATGAATGCAATTTTCAAAAAATGCAAGATGAGTATGCAATTGACACCGGACTTGAAGTTGACTCAAGACTCAAACAAGAAACACAAAATATTTTTGATTTTTATGATTTTCTAATTTTTTTGGTTTTTTTTTTTTCGAAAATTATATTGAAAAAGAAAAAATAAGGATTCTAAAATTTTTAATATGAATTCCAGGAATCTTGTGTTCTTTAATCTAAAGCTCCAATCTGAGGGTTAGGCATGGCTTAATAGCCAGCCAAGCTTTAGTATGTAACTCAGACATGCCACATCTGACATTCCAATTAACTTGCCTCTATGCTGATGGTTGGAAGCCTCTATCCAAAGGAATTAAACATGGCTTTACAGCTAGCCAGGCTCCAACATTTTTCATGAAACTCTAGAATTCATTCTTAAAATTCTAAAATAATTTTCGAAAACAGATGAGAAATTTTTGAAAAGATTTTTTTTTCGAAAACAAAGGAGAAATTTTTGAAATTTTTTTTTGAAAAGAAAACGAAAAGAAAATTACCTAATCTGAGCAACACGATGAACCGTCAGTTGTCCAAACTCGAACAATCCCCGGCAACAGCGCCAAAAACTTGGTGCACGAAATTGTGATTCCCGGCAACGGCGCCAAAAACTTGGTGCACGAAATTGTGATCTCAGGCAACGGCGCCAAAAACTTTGTACGCACGTCTTAATAAATTGTTTTTCATTCACAACTTCGATACAACAAACCAGCAAGTGCACTGGGTCGTCCAAGTAACAAAACCTTGCGTGAGTAAGGGTCGATCCCACGGAGATTGTTGGTATGAAGCAAGCTATGGTCATCTTGTAAATCTCAGTTAGGCAGATATCAAATGGTTATGGAGTTTTCGAAAATATATAATAAATAAACAGAAAATAAAGATAGAAATACTTATGTATATCACTGGTGAGAATTTCAGATAAAGGTATAGAGATGCATTCGTTCCTCGGAACCTCTGCTTTCCTGCTATCTTCATCCAATCAATCATACTCTTTACCATGGCTGGCTTTATGTAAGGACATCACCATTGGCAATGGCTACTTTTGATCCTCTCTGGAAAATGGTCCGATGCGCTGTCACTGCATGGCTAATCATCTAGAGGCATCACCGTTGTCAATGGCTGCATCCCATCCTCTTGTGAAAATGGTCCAAATGCTCTGTCACAGCACGGCTAATCATCTGAGGTTCTCGATCATACTAGAATAGGATTCACCCTCCTTTTGCGTCTATCATTACGCCCAACACTCGCGAGTTTGAAGTTCGTCACAGTCATTCAATCCCAGAATCCTACTCGGAATACCACAGACAAGGTTTAGACTTTCCGGATTCTCATGAATGCCGCCATCAATCTAGCTTATACCACGAAGATTCCGATTAAGAGATCCAAGAGATACTCATTCAATCTAAGGTAGAATGGAAGTGGTTGTCAGGCACGCGTTCGTGGGGGAATGATGATGATTGTCACGTTCATCACATTCATGTTGAAGTACGAATGAATATCTTAGAAGCGGAATAAGTTGAGCAGAATAGAAAAACAGTAGTACTTTGCATTAATCTTTGAGGAACAGTAGAGCTCCACACCTTAATCTATGGAGTGTAGAAACTCTACCGTTGAAAATACGTAAGTGAATATAGGGTAAGCATGGCCGAGTGGCCAGCCTCCCATGGAGGTCTAGAGATCTAAAAATGATCAAAAGATGATTCAAAAGATGTCTAATAAAATAGTAAAAAGTTCTATTTATATAAACTAGCTACTAGGGTTTACAGAAGTAAGTAATTGATGCATAAATCCACTTCCGGGGCCCACTTGGTGTGTGCTTGGGCTGAGCTTGAATGTTACACGTGCAGAGGCTCTTTCTGGAGTTGAACGCCAGGTTGTAACGTATTTCTGGCGTTCAACTCTGGTTTGTAACGTGTTTCTGGCGTTTAACTCCAGACAGTAGCGTAGAACTAGCGTTCAACGCCCTTTTAGGTCGTCTAAACTCGGCCAAAGTATGGACTATTATATATTTCTAGAAAGCCTTGGATGTCTACTTTCCAACGCAATTGGAAGCCCGCCATTTTGAGTTCTGTAGCTCCAAAAAATCCATTTTGAGTGCAGGGAGGTCAGAATCCAACAGCATCAGCAGTCCTTCTTCTACCTCTGAATCTGATTTTTGCTCAAGTCCCTCAATTTCAGCCAGAAAATACCTGAAATCATAGAAAAACACACAAACTCATAGTAAAGTCCAGAAATGTGAATTTAACATAAAAACTAATGAAAACATCCCTAAAAGTGACTAGATTCTACTAAAAAATGCTAAAAACAATGCCAAAAAGCGTATAAATTATCCGCTCATCAGTGGCACGCCATGTGAGTGAGTGGTTCCTCTGTTTGGCGTGCCACGCCATGAACTCAAGTGGCACACCCCAATGCTTCTTTGCTCTCTGAATGGCACTGGCGTGCCACACCTGGGATTCTAGTGGCATGCCTAAGTGGAGAATAGTAATTGGCGTGCCACGCCTTCGACACCAAGTGGCATGCCCCATGTAATTGCCCTCCTTCATCTTCTCTGGAAACTTATACCAGCGTGCCACACCTAAAGTCTGGCATGCCACGCCCATGATCTTGTCTTGGTTCCAGTAGTTGGCGTGCCACGCCTCAGCCTTCAAGTGGCACGCCATAGTGACATACTTGGGTTGGCATGCCACGCCTTCGATACCAAGTGGCACGCCCAGTCCTTGCTTTTGTTATCTTTGTGCATTGGCATGCCACGCCTGGTTGCTCAAGTGGCATGCCTAAGTGAGGTTGAGAGGTTGGCGTGCCATGCCTTCGACTTCAAGTGGCACACCCAGTCTTCAATTACCTTCAGCCCCTTCTCTGGATTATTGTACCAGCGTGCCACGCCATGCTGTTCAAGTGGCACGCCCATGGATTTGTGAAGTCTTCAAGCTTGGCGTGCCACGCCTGGGTTCTCAAGTGGCACGCCCAAGTGACTTCTTGGAGCTGGCGTGCCACGCCTTCAATACCAAGTGGCACGCCATAGGTGGGGGTTCTTCTTGGAATGGTGGGTTGGCGTGCCACGCCCCTTTGCTCAAATGGCACGCCCATAGTAGTTGATGGATTAGGCATGCCACGCCCAACCTGGCGTGCCACACCCCTTTTGTGTCCTCCATTGTTGCTCTCTGGAACTTTGAACTAGCGTGCCACGTCCAGTCTCTGGCGTGCCACGCTCACATGCATGCTTGGACTTCCCTTCTGGAATTTAGTACTGGCATGCCACGCCTAGCTCTTGGCATGCCATGCCAGTGCATTTTTGTGGCGTTTGCTCCAAGTGGCACGCCAGTTTCACACGCCCAGCTTCTTGTTTGTCTTCTACCCATTTTTTTATGCCTTTTTCACCTAAAATTCAGCACAACTCATTTCAAAGTAATGTACCATAATATTCATCAAATAATGCATGAATTTTACTGATAAAATGAGATTTATGCTCTTTTATGGTCTTCTTTATGCAAGAAAGAAGGGTAGATGATGCAAGTCATCACAACACCAAACTTAAGCTTTGCTTGTCCCAAGCAAATCAATGTGAGTAAGCCTTTATAACTTAAGGCCTTGGCTTTGAATGATTGCAATACAACTAAGAGTAAAACTAAGTGTTCAACACATGTATGAATATTTTAATGTCATGAAAAGCTCTTGGATCCTTGAGGGTTCTTTCAGGTATAGGCTTTAGGAATCCTTTCTATTGATTGTCACCTTGAAGTAGTAAGGGTTGTTTTCTTTTTTTTTTTTTTTGCTTTCTTGACCACGACTCTAAGTGTTTTGTCTCAAGACAACCCTTTGATGAACGGAAATATTCTTATGCTGGTTAGAAACTAGTAATGAATCTGATCGTGAGTATAGTCTAACCAACACGCGAATACTGCATCAAACAATTCTAAAATCTATGACCAAGAGTATTGCTCCTGGGTCATTCTCCCTAGGAATTGCTTTAGAATGTGCATCATTGATTAGAAAAGCTTTTATGGTTTTGAGAATTGGTGCAAGAATTAAAGCTAGCAAAGCAAATAACAATTAATTGAGATAAAAGCCTTGGCTAAGGGTAAGCATTGGAAGTTCCATCATTATAGTTTCCTTCAATTATGATAAGAATTGATTTTTGCTTCACTTAGTTAACCCCCTAACAATGGAGGAAAGTCAAGTGAGAGTAACTAACTTGAGTCACAAGTCCTAATCTCACCCTAGGGAAGTCTAGCTTTAGTGCACTCCAAGTCAATTAGCAATTCTCAATTAATAATCTACAATTGATATCCACTATTCAAGTATCTCCAATAACTCAACCCCTAAACCAAGTGAGAGAAATCTACTCCATACCTAAGGTTGTCATTATCACAAACATTTGGTAGGCAATTATAGAAAATATGATGCAATTGAAAGAAGAGAATTGAATTAAAACTATCTAATCCAAACAATTATCAACAATTAAGGAATTGAATGAAATTGCACAATTCATTAATCCACATTCAAAGTAACAAAGTGAACCAAATCTAGATCTAAGAAATTGAACCAAAAGAACATCAATTAAGAGTAGAAGAAGAGTAGATCTACACTTGTAGCAAAACAAAAAGTCAATTAGCAATAGATCTCACCAAGAATTCAAAGGAAACTTGTAATGGAGGAGGTGAAAACCTAGAGAGAAGTTGGAGTTTCTCTCTCTAAAAATAAAATGTAACTAACTCTCTAAAAATATCTAGAAAAATGACTAATTGTCCTAACACTCCTAATCCTTGGCCTTCTTAAGCTTTTCCTCCAATAATCTGCTCCAAAACAGGGCCTGGGAACCCCTTGAAATCGCTGGGAACGTGTTTTATTTAAAAAATCATGTGCGCACATTGACGCGTACGCGCACTGCACGCGTATGCGTCCCTGGGGTCTTTTGCGATCTGCGCGCAGGCATAAGGTGCGCGCGAGCGTCATAAGGAATATGGCCTAGCCATATAAGCACGCCGGCTCCTCACTCGGCTCCACTGCGCTGGCTCTGGATGAGCACATCCATGCGTACGCGCACGGTGCGCATGTGCGTGCATGTCCAAACTTCAATTCTTTAATTTATTTCATGCTCCTTCCATTAATGCATGCTTCCTTCATTCCTCTTGGCCATTTTTGCCTTATAACTTCTGAAATCACTTAACAAACGAATCAAGGCATCTAATGGTAATAGAGGAGGATCACAATATCTCAATTTTGATGCAAAAGAAGCATATTTTCATCTATGAGGTAAAATGGGAAAGAGACACGAAATCATGCAGTTTTATATGAATAAGTGTGGAAGATCATTGATAAAACCCTTAGATTCTATGCATAATAAACCCTAAAAATGGGGTTTATCAACTTCCCCACACTTAAAGTATAGCATGTCCTCATGTTAAGGGAAAGAAAAAGATCAAAGGACTACAAGGGCGTAGGGCTCATGTGATGCAATCTACCTACATGAATGCACTATGGTGTATGCTACTATCTATTTGGCCCAGAGCAATTCAATCTTCCTAGAATACACATATGTATATGCACATAGGGCAAGATGATGGGCAATGTATGAACTCTACCAATTCTAGTCGTCAAAGTGAAATATGCATAACTTGTATGAAGAACGCTCGCGAGAGCCAGGAACAAGGAGTTGAGCTTCGAACCCCTCACCGGAAGTATTTGCACTCTATTCGCTCGGTGTATAGGGTTGATCACTCAATCCTCCCCTACTTCATGTTTTTCCAAAATTTGTTTTTCTTCTAACAATCAACATATATTCCATGCATGCATACAAGTATCATGGGGTCTTTTCTTTAGGTTGTAATGGGGCTAGGGTCAAGGTAAGGATGCATATTTGGTTAAGTGAGCTTGAAATTTGAATTTTTGATGAGTTTAAACTTTCTCACCTAACCTATGACATCTTATACAATATTAAAGCTAACCTAACTACCCATTCTTTCACTTTTTAACATACTCATGCATTTTCTTTTCATTTCACAACTCATATGCATTGATCTTTATTGAACTTTACTTTGGGGCATTTTGTCCCCTTTTTATTTCTTTCTTTTTTTTTTCTTTTCTTGCTTTTCTATTTTTTTTCTTTTCTTTTTTTTTCTTTTCTTTTGTTTTTCTCATCATTGTTTTCATTTTTTTTTCAAACTATATACGAGAACATCAATGCATAAGGTCTACACATTTAATCAATACATGAGCATGTACCAATTCCCAATATTTACAACAAAAATACAAAATTACCCTTTTTTCTCAACCAATGTCCCAAAATTTCCCACACTTGAATGTTACACACACTAGCCTAAGCTAATCAAAGATCCAAATTAAGGACTTTTATTGTTTTTCCGCTTTAAGGCTTGTAATGTGCTAAATTAAGAACAAAGTGGGTTAAACGTAGGCTCAAATTTGGCTAACAAAGGAAGATAAGAGGTAAGGCTATTTGGGTAAGTGAGTTAATTGAAACGATGGCCTCAATCATATAAATGCATGAGTACAAGGAATAATGAACATATAGAATTAAACAAATCAAAGATCACAATCGTAGGAGGAGAACAATTGCACACAAGAAGGGAAAATAAGTGGTTATAAGATGTAACCACACCATTAGGCTCAAAACTCGCTTGCTTGTGTTCTTAGCTCAAAATCCATTTCCATGTTCCAAAATATATCCTCCAAACAAGCTAAGCATCAAAAGATTTTCAAATTTTCAAATTTCAAAATTGGTAGGGTCACCCTAAAATTCTAGTTTTCTTAGGAGAGAAGTCATTGCTCTAACCAAGTGGGTTTATTAAGAGATGTTAACATGCAAAGGATGCCAAAAAGAAGTGAAAAACCTAACATGAAATCTATGTTAATTAGCAAAAGAGATTCAAGGAATTTATTCGGGTGTTACCTATGAAGACCGGTCGGTCGACCGACCTCCCCACACTTAGAAGTTGTCACGGTCCTCCGTGCCTTGAGTGAGACGTAGTAGTTGATCGGCTTCCGAGTGTCCATCCACTTCTTCATTATCGCTTTCCTCATTATTGGTATCGGTGGACATCGAAATTTCTGGTTCTTCCAAGGTGGGGCTAGGCAACCTAGAAGCTTCTTGACAAAAGCATAACGGCGTTGGTTACGTCCCTTATAAAGGTCAAGCTTCTTGTGGAGTTCCTCTATGCGTTGCATGGATGACTTTGGTGGTGCGGATGAGGTAGAGGGGATGCTCATGGGGACGGATAAGTGTGGCTCTTCGGTGTCCACCGGAGGGTAAATGTATCTCCTGTTTGGAACAACATCTTCATCCGCCGGGATCATGGCCCTTCTATCCTTGGTCTCTCGGGGAACACCGGCTACGGCGACCAAGTCGGTCACTAGAGCGGGAAAGGGTAGATTCCCCTTAGCATGGATGCAGCCCATGGATTGGTGAATGAGACGGGGAATATGCACCGGTCTCTCGGTGAGGACACACCAAACCAACAAGGCTAACTCGGCAGTGATAGATGAGCCATGGGTGCTTGGGAGCACATAGTGAGCTAGAATTTGGGCCCATGCTTGAGCTTCTCTAGTGAGAAAATATGCGGTGATGTCCTTGGGCCGGGGTCTCATCCTTCCTCGAATCCAGAATGATTCGGGTATAGCAATGACCTTGAGGATAGCATCCCAATCAAACGCACGTTGGCACCTCGCTGACAAAATCTCTTGATAAGCATCAATCCCTTCCGCTAATGGTCCGGTCTTAAGCACACTTTGAATAGCCTCCTCTGTAACAGGAACTTGCCTTTGGCGCACAAATACCGATGCAAGGGAGGGGGAGTGGTAGTTAGTGTAGAATTCAACCACCCAAGACAAGTTGGCCTCTCTTGGCTTCCTCAATAGGAACTCCCATTGCCGCCGTTCGATGCGGGGCATGATGAGTGGTATGACATGAGCCGGAGGGGCTAGAAGGGGCTCTGCATGATAGTTCCTTGGTTTGATCAAGGGGTAGACAAGTTCGCAATAGCGGTTGGGGAACTTGTTCGGATCCCTCACCGGATTGTCCTTTTCCAAAATATCAATGTTAGCAACGCTCCTTGTCTTATTAGAGAGGGTCTTGGCTTTAGGTCCTTGTTGTGCTTTGCTAGTAGACCGTGAAGGTGCCTTCTTGGGTGCCTTTCCATTGTCCCTTTTGATCACCATCCTAGAAAAGAAAGAGAAGTGGTGAAGTTAAGCTTAAAGAGGCATCAAGAAAGAATAAGCATGCTAGTGATAAGGCATAAAAGATAAGGAGCTTAGACACATGACAGCTGCAACATGAGACTAAGTCCATAATGAAAATTTTGGCTAATCACTAGCAAGTGATGCGTTAGTGGTATAGGCATGCAAACAAGCCGCTTGAGAAGCACACACTCTTAACATCAATGACAAGAAGTAAAAAATAGGGGACGGGCATGGAGAAATGAAACAAGAAATATAGTAAGCTCAATGCACATATGAACACACAAGTGAATGGGAAAGAATACTAAGATAGAAAACACTAAGTTAAAACAACTCTAAGAAGTCATGTGGGTTTTTATCAAACACTTGGCGTGCATCCCTTTTTTTGACAAAAATTGAGAGAAGAGTAACAATGTGACATCTCATAAAGCATCATCAATCATCATATCATACCACAAATTGCAAAGAAAGCAAGTAAATCAAATAAGCTCATCAAAGCAAGAGTAAACTCCACTTGGAACACCCATAATAGAATGAAAAGAAAGAAGGAAGGAAAATGCAACAAACAAAGAAAACATGAATGAAATTACTAAGAGGAAGAGTTAGGGAATGTAACTAAGGAAAGGAGAAAAAAAGAAACAAAGAAAACTAAAAAAAAAAATAGAAAGAGAAGTACCTTGAGAGGAGGAGGGACAAAAATGGGGTATGGAGGTGGGAGAAAAGATAGGGAAGAGTGAGAGAAAGAAGAGGGAAAAGGGGGGTGTGGGATCGCCGGAGGTGATAGTTGCCGCCGGTGGTAGCGGAGAAGAGGTGGTAGAGATGGTAGAGGAAGGTAGAAGTGAAGAAGAATAGTGGTGGTAAGAAGAAAGGAAGAAAAATGAAGGAGGAAGGCACACTCTAATTCAATTGGTTCGCGGAACCGACGCGCGCGCGCCATGCACGTGTGCGCGTTCATGGGCAAAAATTAGTAAGGGCGCGGACGCGCACGGTGCGCGTGGGCACGAAGTCGCGAAATGTGGGTGTGCGCGCAAGCACCAGGTGCGCACGCGCGTGCATAGAAGTTGTGCCCTCAGCATAGGTTCGGCACAACTCTGGCCCAACTCTCGGGAAAAAGTACCAGAAAATAGAATTCGGTGATCGATGCAGACGCGCATGGTGCGTTGATGCGTCGATTGGCATGATGGTCAAGGTACGCGTGTGCGCCTCGTGTGCATACGCGTGAGGGGAGCTGGGCCAGTAGCATGAAAGTGGCCCAACCAGGGCACAACTCTCGGGAGGGATGGCCCAGGATCGCAAATCGCATTAGTGATGCGTACGCGGCTAGTGCGTGGACGCGTGCTTTTGCGCGAATTGCCATGGACACGTACGCGCACGTTGCGCGAACGCGTGATGCTGGTTATGCTCAGGGCCTAGAATTAGCCCAGAATTTGCACAACTCTCTGGAAGATGGCCCAGGAGCTGTGAAGACCTAAGGACGCGTATGCGCACGGTGCGCGCATGCGTGCCCCTTTTTTTTTTTTAATGAATCATGAAAGATGCCTAATTGTCATGAATTAAATGGCCAATCCAGCCAAAGAGGCCAAAAACACCCAAAATCAATATAAGACCTAAAGAGGGGTGTTCTTCTACCACACAATCAAATCATTCATGGAAAAATCAATGCAAGGTTTCATGAGTAAAATATCCTAGGTATTTACAATTAACTCTAATCAAATAGGACTGATGAGCGGATAATTTATACGCTTTTTGGCATTGTTTTTAGTATGTTTTTAGTAGGATCTAGTTACTTTTAGGGATGTTTTCATTAGTTTTTATGTTAAATTCACATTTCTGGACTTTACTATGAGTTTGTGTGTTTTTCTGTAATTTCAGGTATTTTCTGGCTGAAATTGAGGGACTTGAGCAAAAATCAGATTCAGAGGTTGAAGAAGGACTGCTGATGCTATTGGATTCTGACCTCCCTGAACTCAAAGTGGATTTTCTGGAGCTAGAGAACTCGAAATGGCGCGCTTCCAATTTCTTTGGAAAGTAGACATCCAGAGCTTTCCAGAAATATATAATAGTCCATACTTTGGCCAAGAATTGACGACGTAAACTGGCGTTCAACGCCAGCCTTCTGCCCAAATCTGGCGTCCAGCGCCAGAAAAGGATCCAAAACCAGAGTTGAACGCCCAAACTGGCACAGAAACTGGCATTCAACTCCACAAATGGCCTCTGCACGTGCAACACTCAGGCTCAGCCCAAACACACACCAAGTGGGCCCCAGAAGTGGATTTATGCATCAATTACTTACTCATGTAAACCCTAGTAGCTAGTTTATTATAAATAGGACCTTTTACTATTGTATTAGGCATCTTTTGATCATCTTAGGATCTTAGGATCATCTTTGAAAGCATTGTTCTTAGATCAAGGGGGCTGGCCATCTCGGCCATGCCTGGACCTTTCACTTATGTATTTTTACGGTAGAGTTTCTACACTCCATAGATTAAGGTGTGGAGCTCTGCTGTTCCTCAAAGATTAATGCAAAGTACTACTGTTTTCTATTCAATTCTTCTTATTTCGCTTCTAAGATATCCATTCGCACCCAAGAACATGATGAAGGTGATGATTATGTGTGACGCTCATCATCCTTCTCCCTTATGAACGCGTGCCTGACAAACACTTCCGTTCTACATGAAATAAGCTAGAATGAATATCTCTTAGATCTCCTAACCAGAATCTTCGTGGCGTAAGCTAGAATGATAGCGGCATTCAAGAGAATCCGGAAGGTCTAAACCTTGTCTGTGGTATTCCGAGTAGGATTCAATGATTGAATGACTGTGACGAGCTTCAAACTCGCGAGTGCTGGGCGTTAGTGGCAGACGCAAAAGGAGGGTGAATCCTATTCCAGCATGATCGAGAACCGACAGATGAATAGCCGTGCCGTGACAGGGTGCGTGAGCATATTATTCACTGAGAGGAGTGGATGTAGCCACTGACAACGGTGATGCCCTTGCATACAGCCAGCCATGGAAAGGAGTAAGACTGATTGGATAAAGATAGCAGGAAAGCAGAGGTTCAGAGGAATGAAAAGCATCTCCATTCGCTTATCTGAAATTCCTACCAATGAATTACATAAGTGTCTCTATCCCTATTTTACTATAAAATTTCGAAAACTCCATTATCACTTTATATCTGCCTGACTGAGATTTACAAGGTGACCATAGCTTGCTTCATACCAACAATCTCCGTGGGATTCGACCCTTACTCACGTAAGGTATTACTTGGACGACCCAGTGCACTTGCTGGTTAGTTGTATCGAAGTTGTGACAATTATGTATTGAGATCAGAGCACCAAGCTTTGGAGCCATTACTAGGGATTGTTCGAGCCTGGAGATCACAATTTCGTGCACCAAGTTTTTGGCGCCATTGCCGGGGATTGTTTGAGTTTGGACAACTGACGGTTCATCTTGTTGCTCAGATTAGGTAATTTTCTTTTTATTTTCTTTTCAAAAATTTTTCAAAAATAATTTCAAAAATCTCTCATCTGTTTTCGAAAAAAAAATATAAAAATGTTTTCAAAAAAATTTTCATTCAAGATTTTTAAGAATGAATTCTAGTGTTTCATGAAGCATGTGAAGCCTGGCTGGCTGTAAAGCCATGTCTAAATTTATTTGGACTGAGGCTTACACTTTGTTATCAAGATCAATATACTCTTGTGTTAAAGACTAAAGCTTGGCTGGCCATTGGCCATGTCTAGTGTTTTGGACTGGAGCTTTCATTGAAAGCTTGGCTGGCTAGTGAGCCATGTCTAATTCCTGGACTGAAGCTTTAGACTAACATGGCAAGATTCCTGGAATTCATATTAAAAATTTTGGAATCCTTATTTTTTCTTTTTCATACTATTTTCGAAAAAAAAAACCCAAAAAAATTAGAAAATCATAAAAATCAAAAATATTTTGTGTTTCTTGTTTGAGTCTTGAGTCATATCATAAGTTTGGTGTCACTTGCATATGCATCTTGCATTTTTCGAAAATATCATGCATTCATAAGTGTTCTTCATGATCTTCAAGTTGTTCTTGGTAAGTCTTCTTGTTTGATCTTGATGATTTTTTGTTTTGTGTCTTTTCGTGTTTATCATATGCATTCTTGAATTCTTAGTGTCTAAGCATTAAAGAATTCTAAGTTTGGTGTCTTGCATGTTTTCTTTGCATTAAAAATTTTTCAAAATTGTGTCCATGATGTTCATCTTGACATTCATAGTGTTCTTGGTGTTCATCTTGACATTCATAGCATTCTTGCATGCATTCATTGTTTTGATCTAAAAATTTCATGCATTGCATTTTTTTTCTGTGTTTTTCTCTCTCATCATAAAAATTCAAAAATCAAAAAAATATCTTTCCCTTTTTCTCTCATCAAATTCGAAAATTTGGATTGACTTTTTCAAAAATTTTTAAAATCAAATTGTTTCTCATGAGTCAAATCAAATTTTCAATTTGAAAATCTTATCTTTTTCAAAATCTTTTTCAAAAATCAAATCTTTTTCAAAATTCTTAGTTATTTTCGAAAATTCCAAAAATATTTTTCAAAAATCTTTTTCTTATTTTTATACCAAAATTTTGAAAATAACATAATCAATTAATGTTTTGATTCAAAAATTTGAAGTTTGTTACTTGCTTGTTAAGAAAGATTCAAACTTTAAGTTCTAGAATCATATCTTGTGATTTCTTATGAATCAAGTCATTAATTGTGATTTTAAAAATCAAATCTTTTTCAAAAACTAATTTCAATCATATCTTTTCAAAAATATCTTCTTATCTTATCTTTTTCAAAAATATCTTTTCAAATATCTTTTCTAACTTCCTAACTTCTTATCTTTTCAAAATTTGTTTCAACTAACTAACTAACTTTTTGTTTGTTTCTTAACTTTTTCAAAACTACCTAACTAACTCTCTCTCTCTAATTTTCGAAAATATCTCCCCCTTTTTCAAAAATTTCTTTTTAATTAACTAATTATTTTTATTTTTAATTTTATTTCAAAAAAAAAAAATTTCGAAAAATACTAACAAATTTTCAAAAACCAATTTTCAAAAATCACTAACTCCTTTTCAAAATAATTTTCGAAAATTATACCTCCCACATCCTATTCTATTTATTCATTCATATCCTAACATCTCATCTCACATCTCTTCCATCAGTACAGTTGCATTTCTTCCTTTACATCACATTCTTTGTCTCCCCCTCTTTTCTTCCACTCACAAAGGGATCCCTATACTGTGGTATAAAGGATCTCTATTATTATTATTATTTTTCTGTGCCTTCTTCTTTGTCATATGAGCAGGAGCAAGGATAAGAACATTCTTGTGAAAGCAGATCCAGAACCTGAAAGGACTCTGAAGAGAAAATTAAGAGAAGCTAAAATACAACAATCCAGAGATAACCTTTCAGAAATTTTCGAACAGGCAGAAGAGATGGCAGCCGAAAATAATAATAATATAAGGAAGATGCTTGGTGACTTCCCTGCACCTAATTCCAATTTACATGGAAGAAGCATCTCCATTCCTGCCATTGGAGCAAACAACTTTGAGCTGAAACCTCAATTAGTTTCTCTGATGCAGCAGAACTGCAAGTTTCATGGACTTCCATCTGAAGATCCTTTTCAGTTCTTAACTGAATTCTTGCAAATATGTGATACTGTTAAGACTAATGGAGTAAATCCTAAAGTCTACAGGCTCATGCTTTTCCCTTTTGCTGTAAGAGACAGAGCTAGATTATGGTTGGATTCTCAACCCAAAGACAGCCTGAACTCTTGGGATAAGCTGGTCACGGCTTTCTTAGCCAAGTACTTTCCTCCTCAAAAGCTGAGCAAGCTTAGAGCTGATGTTCAAACCTTTAGACAGAAAGAAGGTGAATCTCTCTATGAAGCTTGGGAAAGATACAAACAGTTGACCAAAAAGTGTCCTTCTGACATGCTTTCAGAATGGACCATCCTGGATATATTCTATGATGGTTTATCTGAGCTATCAAAGATGTCACTGGACACTTCTGCAGGTGGATCCATTCACCTAAAGAAAACGCCTGCAGAAGCTCAAGAACTCATTAACATGGTTGCTAATAACCAGTTCATGTACACTTCTGAAAGGAATCCTGTGAATAATGGGACGCCTATGAAGAAGGGAGTTCTTGAAGTTGATACTCTGAATGCCATATTGGCTCAGAATAAAATATTGACTCAGCAAGTCAATATGATCTCTCAGAGTCTGCATGGAATACAAGCTGCATCCAACAGTACTCAAGAGGCTTATCCTGAAGAAGAAGCCTATGATCCTGAGAACCCTGGAATAGCAGAGGTGAATTACTTAGGTGAACCTTATGGAAACACCTATAACTCAACATGGAGAAATCATCCAAATTTCTCATGGAAGGATCAAAAGCCCCAACAAGGCTTTAATAATGGTGGAAGAAACAGGTTCAGCAATAGCAAGCCTTTTCCATCATCAACTCAGCAACAGACAGAGAACTCTGAACAAAATGCTTCTAATTTAGCAAATCTAGTCTCTGATCTATCTAAGGCCACTGTAAGTTTCATGAATGAAACAAGGTCTTCCATTAGAAATCTGGAAGCACAAGTGGGCCAGCTGAGTAAAAGGATCACTGAAATCCCTCCTAGTACTCTCCCAAGCAATACAGAAGAGAACCCAAAAGGAGAGTGCAAGGCCATTGACATAAGCGCCATGGCCGAACCTCTGAGGAGAGGAGAGGACGTGAATCCCAAGGAGGAGGACCTCCTGGGACGTCCAGTGATCAATAAGGAGCTTCCCTCTGAGGAACCAAAGGACTCTGAGGCTCATCTAGAGACCATAGAGATTCCATTGAACCTCCTTATGCCCTTCATGAGCTCTGATGAGTATTCCTCTTCTGAAGAGAATGAGGATGTTACTGAAGAGCAAATTGCCAAGTTTCTTGGTGCAATCATGAAGCTAAATGCCAAATTGTTTGGCATTGATGCTTGGGAAGTTGAACCTCCCTTGTTCATCAATGAACTAAGTGATCTGGATCAACTGACATTGCCTCAGAAGAGACAGGATCCTGGAAAATTCATAATACCCTGTACCATAGGCACCATGATCTTTAAGGCTCTGTGTGATCTTGGTTCAGGAATAAACCTCATGCCCCTCTCTGTAATAAAGAAACTGGGAATCTATGGGGTGCAAGCTGCTAAAATCTCACTAGAGATGGCAGACAGCTCAAGAAGACAGGCTTATGGACAAGTAGAGGACGTTTTAGTAAAGGTTGAGGGCCTTTACATCCCTGCTGATTTCATAGTCCTGGATACTGGAAAGGAAGAGGATGAATCCATCATCCTAGGAAGACCTTTCCTGGCCACAGCAAGAGCTGTGATTGATGTTGACAGAGGTAAAATAGTCCTTCAATGGAATAAGAACCCCCTTGTATTCAAAACTCAAGGATCTCCCTCTGCAACCATGGAGAGGAAGCATGAAAAGCTTCTCTCAAAGCAGAGTCAACCAAAGCCCCCACAGTCAAACTCTAAGTTTGGTGTTGGGAGGCCACAACCAAACTCTAAGTTTGGTGTTGAACTCCCATATCCAAACTCTAAGTTTGGTGTTGGAGAGTCTCAACAAAGCTCTGCACATCTGTGAGGCTCCATGAGAGCCCACTGTCAAGCTATTGACATTAAAGAAGCGCTTGTTGGGAGGCAACCCAATGTTTATCTAATTCTTATTTTTATTGTTTTCCATGTTTTCTTAGGTTCATGATCATGTGGAGTCACAAAATAAACAAAAAAATCAAAAATGGAATCAAAAACAGCAGAAGAAAAATCACACCCTGGAGGAGCATCTGTCTGGCGTTCAAACGCCAGAACAGAGCATAGTTCTGGCACTGAACGCCCAGAATGGGAGCATCCTAGCGCTGAACGCCCAGAACAAGCATGGTTCTGGCGTTCAACGCCAGAAATGGCAGCAAAGGGGCGTTGAACGCCCAAAATGGGCACCAACCTGGCGCTGAACGCCCAGAGTTATGTGCAAGGGCATTTTGCATGCCTAAATTGGTGCAGGGATGTTAATGCCTTGACACCTCAAGATCTGTGGACCCCACAGGATCCCCACCTACCTTCACTCACTCTCTTCTCTCTTCTCAATCATCCTCTATTCCCAATAAACACTCATCCCTTCTGTCTTCCATTTACCACTCACACCCATACACCTACTTACCTTCAAAAATTCAACATCTCTTCCCCACCCAATCCCACCCATATGGCCGAATACACACAGCCATCCATCTCCTCCATATCCTCTTCTTCTTCTATTCTTTCTTCTTTTGCTCGAGGGCGAGCAACATTCTAAGTTTGGTGTGGTAAAAGCATAGCTTTTTTGTTTTTTCCATAACCATTGATGGCACCTAAGGCCAGAGAAACCTCTAGAAAGAGGAAAGGGAAGACAAAAGCTTCCATCAAGGGTCTATAGCTCAGTGGTAGAACATTTGACTGCAAATCAAGAGATCCCTGAGATACCTCAGGGGATACATTTTCTTCCACACAATTATTGGAAGCAACTAAGGGTGAAACATCAAGAGCACTCCATCATCCTTCATGAAATCAGAGAAGATCTAAAAGCAATGAAGGAGGAGCAACAAAAGGCAAGGAAAAGACATAGAAGAGCTCAAGAACATCATTGAAACACCATCATCACTAAGGTGGATTCATTCCTTGCTCTTATTTCTTCTGTTTTTTTGTTTTTATATGTTATGTGCTTATATATGTTTGTGTCTTTATTACATGATCATTAGTAGTTAGTAACTTTGTCTTAAAGTTATGAATGTCCTATGAATCCATCACCTCTCTTAAATGAAAAATGTTTTAATTCAAAAGAACAAGAAGTACATGAGTTTCGAATTTATCCTTGAACTTAGCTTAATTATATTGATGTGGTGACAATGCTTCTTGTTTTCTGAATGTATGCTTGAACAGTGCATATGTCTTTTGAAGTTGTTGTTTAAGAATGTTAAATATGTTGGCTCTTGAAAGAATAATGACTAGGAGACATGTTATTTGATAATCTGAAAAATCATAAAAATGATTCTTGAAGCAAGAAAAAGCAGCAAAGAACAAAGCTTGCAGAAAAAAAAAATATATATATATATAGGCAAAAAAAAAAAAAGAAAGAAAAAGAAAAAGCAAGCAGAAAAAGCCAATAACCCTTAAAACCAAAAGGCAAGGGAAATAAAAAGGATCCCAAGGCTTTGAGCATCAGTGGATAGGAGGGCCTAAAGGAATAAAATCCTGGTCTAAGCGGCTAAACCAAGCTGTCCCTAACCATGTGCTTGTGGCGTGTAGGTGTCAAGTGAAAACTTGAGACTGAGCGGTTAAAGTCAAGGTCCAAAGAAAAAAAAAAAGAGTGTGCTTAAGAACCCTGGACACCTCTGATTGGGGACTTTAGCAAAGCTGGGTCACAATCTGAAAAGGTTCACCCAATTATGTGTCTGTGGCATTTATGTATCCGGTGGTAATACTGGAAAACAAAGTGCTTAAGGCCACGGCCAAGACTCATAAAGAAGTTGTGTTCAAGAATCATCATACTGAACTAGGAGAGTCAATAACACTATTCAAAATCTGAAGTTCCTATAGATGCCAATCATTCTGAACCTCAATGGATAAAGTGAGATGCCAAAACTATTCAAGAGGCAAAAAGCTATAAGTCCCGCTCATATGATTGCAGCTATGTTTCATTGATAGTTTGTAATTTATAGTATATTCTCTTCCTTTTATCCTATTTGATTTTCAGTTGCTTGGGGACAAGCAACAATTTAAGTTTGGTGTTGTGATGAGCGGATAATTTATACGCTTTTTGGCATTGTTTTTAGTATGTTTTTAGTAGGATCTAGTTACTTTTAGGGATGTTTTCATTAGTTTTTATGTTAAATTCACATTTCTGGACTTTACTATGAGTTTGTGTGTTTTTCTGTAATTTCAGGTATTTTCTGGCTGAAATTGAGGGACTTGAGCAAAAATCAGATTCAGAGGTTGAAGAAGGACTGCTGATGCTGTTGGATTCTGACCTCCCTGAACTCAAAGTGGATTTTCTGGAGCTACAGAACTCGAAATGGCACGCTTCCAATTTCGTTGGAAAGTAGACATCCAGGGCTTTCCAGCAATATATAATAGTTCATACTTTGGCCAAGAATTGACGACGTAAACTGGCGTTCAACGCCAGCCTTCTGCCTAAATCTGGCGTCCAGCGCCAGAAAAGGATCCAAAACCAGAGTTGAACGCCCAAACTGGCACAGAAACTGGCATTCAACTCCACAAATGGCCTCTGCACGTGCAACACTCAGGCTCAGCCCAAACACACACCAAGTGGGCCCCGGAAGTGGATTTATGCATCAATTACTTACTCATGTAAACCCTAGTAGCTAGTTTATTATAAATAGGACCTTTTACTATTGTATTAGGCATCTTTTGATCATCTTAGGATCTTAGGATCATCTTTGAACGCATTGTTCTTAGATCAAGGGGGCTGGCCATCTCGGCCATGCCTGGACCTTTCACTTATGTATTTTTACGGTAGAGTTTCTACACTCCATAGATTAAGGTGTGGAGCTCTGCTGTTCCTCAAAGATTAATGCAAAGTACTATTGTTTTCTATTCAATTCTTCTTATTTCGCTTCTAAGATATCCATTCGCACCCAAGAACATGATGAAGGTGATGATTATGTGTGACGCTCATCATCCTTCTCCCTTATGAACGCGTGCCTGACAAACACTTCCGTTCTACATGAAATAAGCTAGAATGAATATCTCTTAGATCTCCTAACCAGAATCTTCGTGGCGTAAGCTAGAATGATGGCGGCATTCAAGAGAATCCGGAAGGTCTAAACCTTGTCTGTGGTATTCCGAGTAGGATTCAATGATTGAATGACTATGACGAGCTTCAAACTCGCGAGTGCTGGGCATTAGTGACAGACGCAAAAGGAGGGTGAATCCTATTCCAGCATGATCGAGAACCGATAGATGAATAGCCGTGCCGTGACAGGGTGCGTGAGCATATTATTCACTGAGAGGAGGGGATGTAGCCACTGACAACGGTGATTCCCTTGCATACAGCCAGCCATGGAAAGGAGTAAGACTGATTGGATAAAGATAGCAGGAAAGCAGAGGTTCAGAGGAACGAAAAGCATCTCCATTCGCTTATCTGAAATTCCTACCAATGAATTACATAAGTGTCTCTATCCCTATTTTACTATAAAATTTCGAAAACTCCATTATCACTTTATATCTGCCTGACTGAGATTTACAAGGTGACCATAGCTTGCTTCATACCAACAATCTCCGTGGGATTCGACCCTTACTCACGTAAGGTATTACTTGGACGACCCAGTGCACTTGCTGGTTAGTTGTATCGAAGTTGTGACAATTATGTATTGAGATCAGAGCACCAAGCTTTGGAGCCATTACCAGGGATTGTTCGAGCCTGGAGATCACAATTTCGTGCACCAAGGACTATAGCTAAGCAATCGCAAACCAATCAAGAGTTTAAAAACTATATACAAAAGGGTAAAAAGGATAGATCTCACCATGGTGGGGTGTCTGTTTAATGTCCTTAAGTTGGACTTCCACTAGCTCATTGCTCTTTGCCAAGAGGTGCATCTTCCAAAAGGAAGACCTCAATCTCTTTGTTGCTCTTCATTTGCTCACCATGATACAACTTGAGATGGTGCCCATTGACCTTGAAGATATCCGAGCTTGAGGGATGGCGTAAATGGTAGACCCCATAGGGTTCCGCTTTCACTACTTGATATGGGCCTTCCCATTTTGACCTCAGTTTACCGGGCAACAATCTCAATCTAGAATTTTAAAGATGGACTAGATCACCGGCTTTAAATTCTTTGCCTCTTATGTTCCTATCATGCACGGCTTTCATTTTTTCCTTGTAAAGTCTAGAGTTCTCATAAGCTTCAAGCCTCAAACATTCCAACTCCACTAGTTGTAGCTTCCTCTCAATTCCGGCTCCACCCAAACTTGGATTACACTCTTTGATGGCCCAATACGCCTTGTGCTCTATCTCCACCGGTAAATAGCAAGCCTTGCCATACACCAACCGAAAGGGACTCATGCCAATTGGCGTTTTGTATGTCGTTCGGTAGGCCCATAATGCATCGGTGAGCTTGGCACTCCAATCTTTCCTATTGGGCTTCACAATCCTTTCCAAGATGCGCTTAATCTCCTGATTGGAAACCTCGGCTTGGCCGTTTGTTTGTGGGTGGTAGGGCGTGGCTACTTTATGCATGATGCTATACTTCTTCATGAGTCCTTCCATTCTTTTGTTGCAAAAGTGTAAACCTTAGTCGCTCACGATTGCTCGTGGCGATCCAAATCTACAAATGATATTATTTCTCACAAAAGAAAGGACCAAATTAGCATCATCCGTCCGGGTGGGTATCGCTTCCACCCATTTGAACACATAATCAACGGCAAGTAGAATGTAGAGGAAACCATTAGAATTAGGGAATGGCCCCATGAAGTCAATTCCCACACATCAAAAATCTCACAAAATAGCATGGTTCGTTGGGGAATTTCATCCTTCTTGGAGATGTTACCAAATCTAATGCATTGAGAAAAAGATTTACAAAAATGAGAAGAGTCCTTGAAAAGAGTTGGCCACCAAAAGCCACAATCTAGGATTTTCCTTGCATTCTTTGAGATCCAAAATGGCCTCCTCCTTCGGAGGAATGGCAAGCTTCCAAGATTGAATGGAATTTGGTTTGTGGAATGCACCTCCGAATTACTTGATCCGCCCCACATCTCCAAAGGTATGGGTCATCCCACACATAGTATTTGGATTCGCTTTTTAGCTTATCCTTTTGGTGTTTGGAGAGATTAGGAGGGAAGGAGTGAGATACTAAGTAATTGGCGATTGGTGCATACCAAGGAATGGTTTTCGAGATTGCAAGCAAGCCCTCAAAGGGAAAAGAATCATTGATAGGAGTGGTATCGCCTTTTGTGTGTTCAAGGCGACTTAAATGGTCCGCCACTAGGTTTTGCGTACCACTCTTATCCTTGATTTCCAAGTCAAACTCTTGCAACAATAAAACCCATCTAATCAATCTCGGTTTAGATTCCTTCTTAGCCAACAAATACTTTAACGCCGCATGATCCGAATACACTACCACCTTTGAACCGAGAAGATATGCTCGGAACTTGTCCAAGGCAAAAATAATGGCCAAAAGTTCTTTTTCGGTAGTAGTGTAGTTGGATTGGGCTCCATCTAGTGTTTTTGATGCATAGGCTATGACATATGGATTCTTACCCTCGCGTTGTGCTAACGCGGCTCCCATGGCAAAATTTGAAGCATCACACATTATTTCAAATGGCCGACTCCAATCCGGCCCTCGCACAATGGGAGCTTGGGTCAACGCTACCTTGAGCTTGTCAAAAGCCTCTATGCATTCCTTGCTTAAATCAAACTCAACATCTTTTTATAACAACTTTGAGAGAGGAAATGCTATCTTGCTAAAATCCTTTATGAATCTCCGATAAAATCCTGCATGTCCGAGGAAAGAGCGGACCTCCCTCTCAGAAGAGGGGTAAGGCAAACTAGATATGACATTAATTTTGGCCGGATCTACGGAAATACCATCTTTGGAAACAATATGTCCTAAAACAATGCCTTGCTTGACCATGAAATGACACTTCTCAAAATTCAAGACAAGGTTGGTTTTAGTACATCTTTCCAAAACTTTTTCAAGATTAACCATGCATTGCTCTAGAAAATCCGCAAAGATGCTCATCATGCACCTTTGGAAAGTTGCCGGTGCATTGCATAAGCCGAATGGCATACGCTTGTAGGCATAAGTTCCAAAAGGGCAAGTAAATGTTGTTTTTTCTTGGTCCTCTAGAGCAATGTGTATTTGGAAGTATCCTGAATAGCCATCTAGAAACAATAATGAGATTTACCAGATAATCGATCGAGCATTTGATCGATAAACGGAAGTGGAAAATGATCTTTTTTAGTGGCCAAATTCAACTTTCGGTAGTCTATGCATACTCCTCAAGAGTTTTGCACCTGTGTTGCTATGAGCTCCCCGCTTTCATTCTTGATTGTGGTTACCCCGGACTTCTTAGGCACAACTTGAACGGGACTTACCCATTCAGTATCTGAAATAGGGTAGATGATGTCCGCCTCGAGTAAATGTGTTACCTCTTTCTTGACAACCTCCAAAATAGTAGGATTTAATCGCCTTTGAGGTTGTCTCACGGGTCTAGCTTCTTCTTCCAAAAAGATCCGGTGCTCACACATTTGGGGACTTATCCCCACTAGATCCGCCAAACTCCACCCTATTGCCCTTTTGTTCTTCCTCAAGACACATAGCAACTTCTCTTCTTGTTGAGGATTTAGTTCCCTTGCTATGATCACTGGAAACTTGTGGGTTTCATCAAGGTATGAGTACTTTAGGTGGGGTGGCAATGGCTTTAATTCTAGCTTTTGCTCTTGGCTTGTCACTTGAACTTCTTCACTTGGATCTTCACTATTTCCTTCAATCATATGTTTCTCTTCTAGCTTTGCATAATGCACTTCGGCCACAATGTTGTCAATTAGATCACACCGGAATATGGAATGGTTCTCCGGTGGGTGTCTCATTGCCTCTTCTAGGCTAAAACTTACAACTCTCCCATCTATCTCGAATGAGTAGGTTCCCGAATGAGCATCCAACTTGAACCTAGAGGTCCTCAAAAATGGCCTCCCAAGTAGGATAGATGATGCCCTCTCGGATTCACTTGGTGGCATCTCAATGATATGGAAATTAATTGGAAATATCAGACCTTTTATGTCGACAACATATCTTCCGCAATACCCGATACGATTATTATGCTCTTGTCTGCCAAGACAAACCTAGCTGCCGACCGCTTCAACTGTGGGAGCTTCAATAGATGATAAATAGAAAGAGGCATAACGCTAACGCATACACCAAGGTCGCACATACAATCAATGAATTGGACTCCATCAATGACACAAGAAACTAAACAAGGACCCGGATCAACACACTTTTCCGGAATGGATCCCATCAAAGCCAAAATGGAACTACCCAATGGAATGGTTTCCAATTCATGAATTCTATCTTTGGTCATACACAAGTCCTTAAGAAATTTCGCGTATTTAGGCACTTGATGTATAGCATCAAAGAGGGGGATAGCTACCTCCACTTTCTTGAACATCTTCACCATCGTTGGGTCAAGTTCCACACGCTTCTTAGCTTTTCTTGCCAATGTAGGAAATGGAATTAGTTGAGCTACTTCCTCCAAGATTTGCTCCTTTCTAGGGACTTCACTCCTTGGTAGAGGGTCTTCATCTTCAACTATTACATGTGACTCCTCCTCTTCTTCAATTTCTTCTATCTCAACTCCATCTTCCTCTTGAGTAACTTTCATTAGACTAGGTGCCTTTGAATCCCTTTCCTTCAATTGCGTTCTGGACCTCAAGGTTACGCCGTTGATGCCACCCTTGGGGTTGGGTAGAGGTTGAGAAGGTATGACACTAGAGGTTGAGGCTTGAGGAGTGGGAATAGAAGATGGCTCCATGCAAGCAATGAGAGCTTGGAGAGTAGAAGTGAGACCATTAAGGCTTGAGTTGAGTGTGTTTTGGAGTTCTTTTTGTCCTTGGAGTATGGACTAGAGTGTGTCATCTTGATTTGGGGATGTGGAAGGGTAGGTAATTTATGGTGCTTGGGGTTGGTTGGGTGGAAGTAGTTGTCTATGAGGTGGTATGTAGGTTTGATAGTTCCTTCCTTGATTTGGTTGTTGGTTTGGAGGGTTTTGTGAATAGCGATTTTGTGGAGTGTTGTTGTTCCACCTTTGGTTGCCTCCATTGTCCCTTCCTCCTTGTTGATAATTGTCCCGCCAACTTTGGTTGGAGCTATCCCTCCATCCTTGATTGGAGTTGTTACTCCCTTGGTTATAGTTGCCTCCTTGTTGGGGGTACCCTTGGTTATAATTGCTCCCTTGGTTATGGTATCCTTGATTAACACGTTCATAGTAGGAGCGATCATAAAAGTTGTGGGTAGCCGCTAGAGTGTTATCTTCTTGGAGACTTGGACATTCGTCCGTGTAGTGAGAGTAGCATGAGCAAATGCCACACACTCTTTGGGGGACCAATTGTTGACATTGTTGGTTTTGAGGAGAAGGTTGTTGTTGAGATGGAGGTTGTTGTTGATTCACTTGGAGTTGCTTTAGAAGGCTTGTCATCTCACACAAGGTCTTAGTAAGGGTAGCGGTCTTACCACTAGAAGAAACTTCATTTATAGCCTTTGGACGGTTGACTCTCCGTCTAGTGTGTTGAGTGGACTCGGCCAAGTCGGTAATGAGTTTCCATGCCTCCTCCGCCGTCCTATACTTTGACAAAGAACCGTTGCTTGAAGCATCCAACAAATTCTTATCTTGCTCTCTCATGCCTTGGCACACATAGCTAAGCAAGACTTGAGTGTCAATAATGTGGTTGGGACATGAATCAAGGAGTTTATGAAATCGTTCCCAATATTCATACAATGTTTCCATCTCGCCTTGTACAATACATGAGATCTCCTTCCTTAGCTTGTCCGTCATTTCCACAGGCATGAACTTATCAAGGAATTATCTTCTGAGTAAATCCCAATCGGACACAACATCACTAGGAAAGGTATAGAACCACTCATTGGCTCTTCTCTCAAGAGAGAAGGGGAAAGCAAACAACCATATAGCCACTTCATCGGATCCTTCCCGCCTAGTAGTCGAGCAATCACCATGAAAGTCCTTGAGGTGTCTAATTGGATCTTGTGCGGGAAGTCCATGGAACTTTGATAAGAGATTGATGAGAGCGGTCTTGAGTTCAAAGTTTGCATTCAAGTTGGGATGAAGTACATGTAGAGGTTGGAGAACAAAATCCGGTGCACCCACTTCCTTGAGAGTAACTCTTCTTGGAGCGGCCATGTTGTCAAAACCTAGATCAAAAGAAAAACTATTAGTAGTATCAATGGAAGAGTAATTAGTGCCTTCGTTGGATGACGATGATATGGTTGGTGAATTGGTAAAAACCTTTTCACCTTCCTCAAAGACTAGCCGCCTCCGAGCTTTCCTAATATGAAGCAAAGTTCTTTCAATTTTCGAATCAAATGGTGCTAAGCTCAGATTTGGTAGTGAACGCGTCATACAATGAAGGAGATAAGAAGCTCATGACATCAATTGGTATCTAAGCAAAGACTAATCCTAACTAACAATCAAACAAGCAAACAATCAATTAAGAGAAAAATGCAAGTATTCACATGTCAACATATTCACACAAACCAATAGAATGGCACACATAAGCAATTCCCCGGCAACGGCGCCATTTTGATGAACGGAAATATTCTTATGCCGGTTAGAAACTAGCAATGAATCTGATCATGAGTATATTCTAACCAACACGCGAATACTGCATCAAACAATTCTAAAATCTATGACCGAGAGTATTGATCCCGGGTCGTTCTCCCTAGGAATTGCTTTAGAATGTGCATCATTGATTAGGAAAGCTTTTATGGTTTTGAGAATTGGTGCAAGAATTCAAGCTAGCAAAGCAAACAACAATTAATTGAGATAAAAGCCTTGGCTAAGGGTAAGCATTGGAAGTTCCATCATTATAGTTTCCTTCAATTATGATAAGAATTGATTGTTGCTTCACTTAGTTAACCCCCTAACAATGGAGGAAAGTCAAGTGAGAGTAACTAACTTGAGTCACAAGTCCTAATCTCACCCTAGGGAAGTCTAGCTTTAGTGCACTCCAAGTCAATTAGCAATTCTCAATTAATAATCTACAATTGATATCCACTATTCAAGTGTCTCCAATAACTCAACCCCTAAGCCAAGTGAGAGAAATCTACTCCATAGCTAAGGTTGTCATTATCACAAACAATTGGTAGGCAATTATAGAAAACATGATGCAATTGAAAGAAGAGAATTGAATTAAACTATCTAATCCAAACAATCATCAACAATTAAGGAATTGAATGAAATTTCACAATTCATTAATCCACATTCAAAGTAACAAAGTGAACTAAATCTAGATCTAAGAAATTAAACCAAAAGAACATCAATTAAGAGTAGAAGAAGAGTAGATCTACACTTGTAGCAAAATAAAAAGTGTATTAGCAATAGATCTCACCAAGAATTCAAAGGAAACTTGTAATGGAGGAAGTGAAAACCTAGAGAGAAGTTAGAGTTTCTCTCTCTAAAAACAAAATGTAACTAACTCTCTAAAAATATCTAGAAAAATGACTAATTGTCCTAACACTCCTAATCCTTGGTCTTCTTAAGCTTTCCCTCCAAAAATCTACTCTAAAACAGGGCCTGGGAACCCCTTGAAATCGATGGGCACGTGTTTCATTTAAAAAATCATGTGCGCACATCGACGCGTATGCGCACTGCACGCGTACGCGTCCCTGGGGTCTTTTGCGATCTGCGCGCAGGCGTAAGGTGCGCGCGAGCATCATAAGGAATATGGCCAGCCATATAGGCGAGCCGGCTCCTCGCTCGGCTCCACTGCGCTGGCTCTGGATGAGCACATCCACGCGTATGCGCATGGTGCGCGTGCGCGTGCGGGTGCATGTCCAAACTTCAATTCTTTAATTTGTTTCATGCTCCTTCCATTCATGCATGCTTCCTTCATTCCTCTTGGCCATTTTTTCCCTATAACTTCTGAAATCACTTAACAAACGGATCAAGGCATCTAATGGTAATAGAGGAAGATTACAATATCTCAATTTTGATGCAAAAGAAGCATATTTTCATCTATGAGGTAAAATGGGAAAGAGACACGAAATCATGCAGTTTTATATGAATAAGTGTGGAAGATCATTGATAAAATCCTTAGATTCTATGCATGATAAACCCTAAAAAAGGGGTTTATCACCCTTTAATTAGGCTTTCAATTAGCACTCCCAAACCAGTTGGTTTTAGGGTACTAGGTGTTGAGACACCCCTAAGAATTTACTTGCCCACGTCTCTTCTTGACACATCTTCACGACAAGCATCTACTAAGATTTTTAATTCTTTTTGAGCTTTTTAATGTTTCTTTTTCCATCCCAGTAGTTGATGCTCAGAGCCTTGGGCCTTTATTGCTTACTACTTCTTGGTTCTATGGATATTCAAGGAACACCCCTTAACCTTCCCTTGCTATACCTTCTAGGACTAGTTGCTCTCCATGACTCAATTTCTTTTTAGTTCATCCAAGGTTCTGCACTTAGTTTCTTATTTCTTAGTTTGTTTGATGATCTCTCTTAGCCTTAGTCTCTCTTATTGTTTTTACACAACTCACAGTAACTCTTATGGAGACAAGCTCTACTTTTATTTATGTTGAAATGAATAGTTCAAATACATGGCATTTTCTTTCTTGTAAAAAAAACTCATAAGGACTTCAAACAGGAATTAAGACTAAGCATAAAACATAAACTATCCTAGCATGATTATTTATTCAAAAAGTAAATCAAACAAAAGTTTAAAATAGGATTTCAGAAATTAGAAAGTGTCAACTATGGGACTCAACAACCTTGAGCAGCTTCATCTTTAGCTAATTGGCCCCTTCCCTTTTTCCTTCTTCTTGGAAGGGGAGGAGCCACCTTCATCTGGCTTGGAGGAATCTTCTTGTGCATTGGCATCCTTGGGCTTCCAAAATCCTGTCCTCCTCATATAATTCCTTTTATCTTCCTTATGTTTGGCTAGGATTTCCTCTTGTCTTGCACTTAGCTCTTCCATTCCTTGCATGAAGGTTGGGTATCCTGGGTTTACAGCGGCCACAGCGTTACACAAGTGATTCAGCTTCGCTTGTGTATTGATGTCATACTGCCTCCTGGATATGGTTCTGGCATCATAGAGATTTCTGAATTCGGCCAAGTTCCTCTGTTGCCATTTTCCTTGCTCTACTATTTTGTCCAGAATTCACACATCTCCCCAGTCAAATTGTTCTTGTTGCTCCTTCTTCATATCCTCCCAATTCCCTTGGAGTTGTTGAATGTTTTGTTTGACTTGGCTCTGTTGTTGTTGTTGAGTTTCTTTGAGTTGATTGACATATTCCCTCAAGTGGTGTAGGTCTCCCTTCATTTGGTGTACATCTCCTTGCAGTTGTTCCCAGTTGAATCCTTCTGGAAATTGTTGATATTGGTAGTGTGGTGGTGGTGGTTGAAGTGCCAGGAAGTGAGGTTGCTCTTCTGCCTCTTCCTCTTCTTGTTGTTGTTGTGGTCTATGAGCATGAGCTCTTTGTTCTCTGGCTCTTTGAAGTGGGTTAACAGCCACCACCTTGGCCATCTTCTTGGCCGTTATGAATATGTCTTGCTTCACAAGCACCTCATCAATGATCTTTTCAACTCCAACCTCATCACATAGCCTCTGTATAATGCTGGGAAATGCCAACCTTGTGTTGTCACTGGTGCTTTTCAGCACTTTGTTGATGTTGTTGGCAATCATTTTCCCCACGTTGACATTTTCACCTTTCATGATGCTGTAGATGAGCACAGCTCTCTCCTTGGTCACCTCTAAAGTGTTGGATGTGGGGATTAGGGACCTCCTCACAAATTCTAGCCACCCTCTAGCTTGGGAGCTCAAATATCTTCTCCTCAATTGGTTGGGTATCCCATCCTTATTATTTATCCAACGCACATTTAGCACACAGATTTCATTCAGGATCTCATCAAACCCAGGGTCTTGCTACTTTATTCTTTCTTCATAGCTCCGGGTGGAGCTTGTCCTCTTCACCATTAGCATCCTTTCTATGCTAGAGCGGCTATAGTTAATGGACTTCCCCCTTACATAGCTAATGTAGCCATAGTGTTGTCCTGGTTGAGGCACTGCGTTAGCATAAATTCCCTCACCAAGCTCTCTACCACCTTCCTTGGTGGGTTGCATAGGAGTGACCAACACCTATTGTTGATCTCAATGTTGATCTCAAGATGCTCATTTCTCCCAAGTTGAAACCCAACTTCTGGAATGATCTCCCTCTCACTCACTCAACCATAGAATTGATTTTGGTTGAATGCGGAGAGAAACTTGTAGTCATTGAAAGAGCTTGAGGATCAAGAGGTTGCTTCTTTGGTTTTTCTTTTCTTTGAGGCTAAGCTTTTTGGTGGTGCCATTAGGTTGAGAGAGTGTGTTTGAGGTTGTGAAAAAAATGTGGGTTTGCAAGAAAGAGCAAGCAAAATAAGGTTTTGCTCCAACACCAAACTTAGGACTTGATTGTCCCAAACAAGAAAAACAAGAAAGTAGGGAAAGATATAGTAAAAGATGAGAGAAAGGAAGATGAGGGGTGTATGCTCTTCGTGTGTGATTGGGGATTGTTGAAGTGGGAGAGGAGTTGGGGAGGTGAGGCTTTTATAATGGGTGAATGGTGTGGTTCGAAGGGTGGAAAATAAAAAGGGTTAAATGTTTTCCCACTTGGGGAGTGGCGCCTAGCGTGGGAAGAGGCGCCAACTCTTTTCTCACACTGTGTTCTGCATGTGTTGAGTTCCAAAGTTCAAGTACACTTTGACTTCCTTGCTTTGTGAGTTGTTTACCATGTGGGCCTCATCTTCTCTCCTGAAATAAAACTGAACCCATTAGTAATGACCAAAGAACCCCTTCACATTTCTTCTCATCAAGAGTGATTTGGATTGCAACTGATGGGTGTCCCTTGGGACACCAAACTTAATCCTTTGGCATCTTAATGAATTGATTCCATCATTGTGTATTTAATGTGTTCATAAGAATGGAGTAAAACCAATCTTTTCATTTTCTTTTGATTCTAATTCCTCTTAACTCATTAAACCACGTTCATGTTTTTACCCAAAACATTAAGTGCTTTCAAATTGGGTGACTTGGGCTGCTAGGTGATCCTTGGTGGTGGCCACACTAAACTTAGTCCCTGGGCTTACTCTTCAAAATAAAGTTACTAATTGTTTGTAAGCCTAGATTAAGTGGGTGAGAGGCCACACCAAACTTAGTAGTTTAGCTAGTTCTCAGCCCATTCACTCATCATTAGTTATGCCTTCATCAAGTTGCAATTCTAGAATAGAAAGAAATAAAAGAGTGTAAAGAAAATCTAGCTACCAAAGCTAATATCAAACTTTCTAATCTATAATTGTAAACTAATCCTAATTTGATAATGTAACATCAATGTGAGACTGAAAATTAAACTATCTAAAGCATTAGATTTTAAACTATTTCTAAGAAAGGCAATTAAATCAAAAAGGATAAAGTGTTGGGGTGCCTCCCAACTAGCGCTTCTTTATTGTCATTAGCTTGACATTCCTTCATCTTTAGTTGAGCTTGTAGCTCACTCTCTGCTCCTCTAAAGAGCCTCCCAAGTAGTGTTTGAGTCTATGGCCATTGACAGTAAAAGTTCTCTGAGTCTTGTCCTCTATGAGCTCTACATGACCATAGGGAAACACCTTGAGTATGGTGAAAGGTCCTGACCATCGAGACTTAAGTTTCCCAGGGAAGAACTTGAGTCTTGAGTTGTAGAGTAACACCTTCTGTCCTTCAGTGAACTCCCTTCTTGCTATCTTTTGGTCATGCCACCTTTTTGTGTTCTCTTTGTAGATTTTTTCATTCTCATATGCTTGATTTCTAAACTCTTCCAGCTCATTGAGTTGCATTAATCTCTTTTCTCCAACAACTTGCTCATCATAGTTTAACATTTTTAGAGCCCAAAATGCTCTATGCTCAAGTTCAACTGGTAAGTGACAAGCCTTGCCATATACCAGTTGGTATAGAGACATCCCAATGGGAGTCTTATAGGCTGTTCTGTAGGCCCATAGTGCATCATCCAGCTTCTTAGACCAATCCTTTCTTGAGCTCCCAATAATTTTTTCAAGGATTCGTTTTAGCTCTCTGTTGGAAATTTCAGCTTGCCCGTTGGTCTGTGGGTGGTATGGAATTGCCACTTTGTGTTTGACTCCATAGCTGAGAAGGAGTGTCTCAAGTTGTTTGTTGCAGAAGTGTGTCCCTCCATCACTAATGAGAGCTCTGGGAACTCCAAATCTGCTGAAGATGTTTCTTCTTAAGAAGCTTATCACAAATTTGTTGTCATTTGTTGCAGTGTCTATGGCTTCTACCCACCTTAAGACATAATCAACAGCCACCAATATGTAGCTATTTGAGTAGGAAGTTGGGAAGGGTCCCACGAAGTCAATCCCCCATACATCAAATAGCTCCAGCTCTAGTATGAATTGTTGTGGCATCTCATTTCTCTTGGTTAGATTACCAGCTCTTTGGCATTCATCACACCTTGACACCATTTCCTTAGCATCCTTAAACATTGTTGGCCAGTAAAATCCGGACTGAAGCACTTTTGCTACTGTTCTTTCTCCACTGAAGTGACCTTTATATACGGATCCATGGCACTGCCATAACACTTTCTGCCCTTCTTCATGGGATATACACCTTCTTAGGATTCCATCAGCACACTTTTTGAATAAATAGGGGTCATTCCAGATGTAGTGTTTGGCATCCTTAATTAGCTTCCTCCTTATGTGCTTATTGATGTTAGTTGGTAGCTCCCCAATAGCCTTGAAGTTAGCTATGTCTGCAAACTAAGGGGCTACTCGAATAATCATCAATTGTTCATCAAGAAAGCTTTCATTTACTGCTACTTGCTGCATTTCTTCTTCTTGTGGGATCCTTGAGAGGTGGTCAGCTACCTTGTTCTCTGCTTCGCTCCTATCTTTATTCTCAATATCAAATTCTTGGAGCAGCAGAATCCACCTTATTAGTATGGGCTTAGATTCTTGTTTGGTAAGCAAGTATTTGAGTGCTGCATGATCAGTGAACACAATTACTTTTGAGCCAATAAGATATGATCTAAACTTATCAAAAGCAAAAACTATGGCTAAAAGTTCTTTCTCTATGGTGGTATAGTTCCTTTGATTCTCATTGAGGACCTTGCTAGCATAGTAAATAACATGTACTAGCTTGTCTTTTCTCTGTGCTAAAACAGCACCAACAGCAAAATCAAATGCATCGCACATTAGTTCAAAGGGAAGATCCCAGCTTGTTGGTGCTATAATAGGTGCAGAGGAGAGTTTCTTCTTAAGTTCATCAAAGGCTAACATGCACTCTCTATAAAAAATAAGGGAGTATTTGAGACAAGTAGGTTGCTAGGGGTTTTGCGATCTTTGAAAAGTCTTTGATAAACCTCCTATAGAATCCAGCGTGTCTCAAAAAACTTCTGATTGCTTTGACATTGCATGGTGGAGGTAATTTTTCAATTACTTCCACTTTTGCCTTATCCACTTCTATGCCATCTTTTGAAATCTTGTGACCAAGAACCACCCCTTCAGTTACCATAAAATGGCACTTCTTCCAGTTTAAAACCAGGTTGGTTTCTTGACACCTTTTTAGCACAAGAGCAAGATGGTATAGGCAATCAGAATATGAGTTCCCAAATACAGAGAAGTCGTCCATGAATATTTCTATAAACTTCTCAATCATGTCTGAAAAAAATGGAAAGCATGCACCTTTGGAATGTTGCAGGTGCATTGCACAATCCAAAGGGCGTTCTCCTATAAGCAAAGACACCATATGGACAAGTAAATGAAATTTTTTCCTGATCCTTGGGGTCTACAAAAATTTGATTGTAGCCCGAATACCCATCCAGAAAGCAATAATACTCATGTCCTGCCAATTTTTCAAGCATCTGGTCCAAGAAAGGTAGGGGAAAGTGATCCTTCCGGGTGGCTTCATTAAGTGTCCGGTAGTCAATGCACATACGCCATCCGGTCACTGTCCTTGTGGGTATCAATTCATTCTTCTCATTTGCCACAACAGTGATCCCTCCCTTCTTAGGGACTACTTGTACCGGGCTTATCCAAGGGCTGTCTGAGATGGGGTAGATCACCCCTGCTTGCCACAATTTCAACACTTCTTTTTGAACCACTTCATTCATAGTTGGGTTCAGCCTCCTTTGTTGTTGCCTTGAAGGTTTGGCATCTTCTTCAAGCAGAATTTTATGCATACACATTGAAGGACTGATCCCTTTTAAATCTGCAAGTGTCCAGCCTATGGCATCCTTGTGTTGTCTCAGCACTTGGATAAGCTCCTCTTCTTGTTCCTTACTCAGACTTGAATTTATGATCACTGGGTGAGTGTTGTTGGCACCCAAATATGCATATTTCAAGCTGGGTGATAAGGTTTTCAGCTCTAGTTTTGGTGACTCTGCATCTTTGTTGTCTGTAGTGGTTGGCATGATTGAGTTTCTCATGGATGCTTGTGGTGGTTCTCCATCTGGTGCTTGCTCCAGCTCAATGGTTCCTCCACATTGTTCTTCTTCTAAGACTTCTTGAACTATCTGTTCCATGGTGTCTACCAGCATGCATTCTCCTATGGATTCTTTGGGGTAACTCATTGCTTGTTGAAGACCATTTTCTCTTCATGCAACCTCAAGACTAGTTCCCCTTTTTGCACATCAATGATGGCTCCAGCAGTAGCTAGAAATGGTCTTCCTAGGATAATTGACATGTTGGCCTCATCTTCCATGTCCAGCACAACGAAATCAGCAGGGAAGATGAATTCTCCCACTTTCACTAGCAAGTCTTCCACCACCCCACGTGGAAACTTAAATGTTATGTCGGCCAATTGGAGTGCCATTCTTGTTGGCTTGGCTTCCTCAATCTTCATCCTTCTCATCATGGTTAAGGACATGAGAATTATGCTAGCTCCCAAGTCACACAAAGCTTTCTCAATAGTGATATCCCCTATGATGCAGGAGATTTGAAAAGTCCCTAGGTCTTTCAACTTTTGAGGTAGCTTCTTCTGTATGATGGCGCTACACTCCTCAGTCAATACTATAGTCTCTTTTGCTTCCCAGTTCCTCTTTTTGGTTATAAGCTCCTTCAAAAATTTGGCATAGAGTGGCATTTGTTCTAATGCCTCAGCAAATGATATGTTGATTTGGAGCCTCTTGAAGATCTCTAAGAACTTAGAGAATTGGCCATCCTTCCCACCTTTTACCAGTCTTTGTGGGTATGGTGCTTTTGGCACATAAGGCTTCAAGATTGGTTTTGGTTGAGGTGGAGCAGGGATCTCTTCCTCATCCTTATTCCCATGCTTTTCTGCAACTTCTTCATGGTTGTCTTTGCTTGGGGTTCCTTCCTCCACAACCTTCTCACTTCTTAGTGTAATGGCCTTGCATTCCTCTCTTGGGTTAGCCATGGTATCACTGGGAAATGTGTGTGTGGGGAATGGGATTTGCTTGGATAAAATCCCCACTTGTGCTTTCAACTTTGAGATCGCTGCGCCTTGATTTTTCAGATTTGACCTGTATTGCTCTTGATTAGCGTCTATCCTTCTTTCAGTTTGTCCTTGTCTGTCCATGAGGGTGGAGACTGCCCCTGTAATCTGTGATGACAGTTGTGCTATTGCAGCCTCCATCCTCTCAAAGTTGCTCTTGATCTCACATGGTTGCATAGTTGAGGGTGGTGCATCTTGATTGAGGTTGTTGTGTATGGGTCGGTTGCTATGGTATGATGTATTTTGTGAGTTATGGTAGGGTCTATGGTTTCCTGTTTGATGGTTGGGGTTGTGGTTGAAATGCTGATTTGATGAATAAGGTTTGTTATGGTCCTGGTTGTGGTTTTGTTGATTTTCCCACCCAAAATTTGGGTGGTTCTTCCAACATGGGTTGTATGTCTTAGAGTGTGGGTCATATGGTGGTCTGGATGAACTATTCACATAATTAGCTTGTTCCCATTCACCTTCAGATTCTGGTGCATTCCCTTCTTGTTGAGAAATTTGGTCTTGAATGACTGAAGCTTGATTGGCCTCCATCCTCTTGGTTAAAGCTGCTATTTGAGCTGCAATTGCCTTGTTCTGAGCAAACAAAGCATCTACAGAGTTGAGTTCTAACACTCCTTTCTTCTGAGTCCTTTCTGAAGCATAGAAATACTCATTTTCAGCTACAGTCTCAATGACATCTATGGCTTCTTCAATGGTTTTCTTCTTGTTGAGTGAGCCTCCTGAAGAATGATCCACAGCCTTCTTTGCTTCATAGGATAGCCCTTCATAAAAGATATGTAGTTGTACCCAATCATTGAACATTTCTGGTGGGCATCTTCTTGTCAGATATTTGAATCTCTCCCATGCCTCATAGAGTGTTTCTCCATCTTGTTGTCTGAAGGTTTGCACCTCAGCTCTCAGCCTGTTAATTCTTTGTGGAGGGTAAAATCTTGCAAAAAATCTGTTCATGACCTCCTCCCATGTAGTTAGGCTATCCTTGGGTAATGATTCCAACCACTTTGCTGCCTTATCTCTGAGTGAGAAAGGGAACAAAAGTAGTTTGTAGATGTCAGGGTGTACCCCATTAGACTTTATAGTATCACATATCCTCAGGAATGTGTTGAGATGTTGATTATGGTCTTCTTGGACACTTCCTCTATATGAGCAATTATTCTGAATAAGTGCGATGAGCTGAGGCTTCAGCTCAAAATTATTGGCATGAATTGTTGCCTTTAGGATGCTGCAGCCACAATTTCCTGGGTTTAGGTTGATGTAAGAGCCTAAGACTCTCCTTTCTTGCTCAGCATGATTGCCAGCCTCCTCTTCAACATGGTTATGTGCTTCTTCTTCCATGGTGGTTTCTAGATTTTCCTCTACTAGTTCCTCTCCAAGTATGTCTTTGCCTCTTGCTTCCCTCCTTCGCCTAAGGAGGGTCCTCTCAATTTCACTATCAAAGGGAGATGAAGTCTCTCCTCTTCTACCTGTCATACAATTGGCAAATAACCAGCAGAGAACTAGTGTAGTAGGGAAAACCTTATTGAGAGTAGTGGTTAGTTTTGTTGATGCAATTAATCGAACAGTTAGAAGAGTGGGAATATGGATAACAAATAAAAGCAATCAAAGAAGAAATAAATAGAACTCAAAATAAAAAAAATAAAAGGCGCTAAATAAAATAAAATAACAAGGAATCTAAATTGCTTAATCTAGCTCTCCAATCAATTTAATCACTGTCAAATTTAAACCAATCCCCGGCAACGGCGCCATAAAACTTGATAAATCTAATTCACACCCCATTCAAAAATTGGTGAATTAGTTCTTTTGGCAAGCGCACCAAAATTATTGTCAAGTAATAACCCACAGTGGAGTGGGATCGTATCCACAGAGATTGGCAAATTCGAGCAGTTTTAATTAATTGATGAGTTAGTCAAGCGGATCAATAAGATTGTGAAGTGCAGAATTGTAAATGACATAAATGTAAATGACTAGAATATAAAGAAAAGCAATAAAGTGCAGAAATAGAAATGGCAGAATGTAAAGTGTAGAATCATAAATGACTTGAATGTAAATGGGAATGGGGAATTGCTGAATGTAAAATTAAGCTATAAAGAAAGGGATAGATAAGAATGGGGAAATTCATTGAGATCAGGAGATGTTGTCTCTTTGGATCAAATCTAGCTTATATCCTCTTCAATCATGCAACTCATTGACCTCTTGGCAATCATGATTGATTGAGTCCCAATCCCTTGGTGACTCAATCTCTCAGATCTTGATCAACAGCCAATTCCTTGGTCTAATTGCTCATGAAGAGAGATATGCTTGGTCCCTGATTATACCACACACCATTATAGGTCCAAGTAGAGGGAGGATTATATGTCACATATCCAAACACCAAAACCCAGATTCTACTCAAGTGTGAGAAGGGATTTCAAGCATGGTTTCATGTTTCCTTTCCCAAGGTTCCCATGAAACCCAATTGCATTCAATCTCTTTTCCAAGATAATTGAACACTAAGCATTCAGGACGAAATTCCTTCTAGCAAATCAAAGAGAAGATGAAGAGAAGAAGAATTTCACTATTATCAATCCATCAAGTACAACAGAGCTCCCTCTCTCAATGAGAGGGAAGTTAGCTACTCATAGCTCAAAAATACTCAAAAGTGAAGTGTAAAAGTGGATCTAAGACTAACTGCTTAACCCCCCTTTCAGTACTCCTTGGGGGGTATTTATACTATTCCTAGTAAAATAAAAGAATTACAGAAGTGAAAAGGGAAAATTACATTTTGGAGGGAAAAGAAGCTCAATAAGTGTGACCTCCAACTGGCGTGTGACTGGCGCTCTAGTGTGTCACGTGCTCTTTAATTTGAGCTTGGCGTGCCACGCCCAACCCTTCAAGTGGCACGCTCGTCTCTCTAACAACCTTGGCGTGCCACGCCTTCGAGCTCAATTGGCATGCCCTAGCCTTTTTTCCTTTCTCTCTTCCTCTAGAAACTTGAACTAGCGTGGCACACCCACGGTCTAGCGTGCCACGCCCCTTTGTGAGTGAGTGGTTCCTCTGTTTGGCGTGCCACACCACGAACTCAAGTGGCACGCCACAATGCTTCTTTGCTCTTTGAATGGCACTGGCGTGCCATGCCTGGGATTCAAGTGGCACGCCTAAGTGGAGAATAGTGATTGGCGTGCCACGCCTTCGACACCAAGTGGCACGTCCCATGTAATTGCCCTCCTTCATCTTCTCTGGAAACTTATACCAGTATGCCACGCCTAAAGTTTGGCGTGCCACTGATGCCAAGGCATCTTAGGCTAGTTTCACTAGCCTTTTTCTTTTATTTTTAGTTGTTTTATGCATTTTCTTGAGCCTTAAGTAATCATTTGGGCCAAATAGTCATGCTTGTCTTAAATCATTCAACATGAAGATTTTGATGCAAATTCCATGAGTTTTTAGTTATATTACTTGAATGCTATGAATGGAAGATTTCTCATGAAATTTTGCAAGACTTTGATGCAATTGTTTGGATGATTTCAGGGAAGAAGAGGCTAAGCAAGGAAGCAACAAAATCAATAAAGGAAGCTTGAATATCAAATGTGGAGTTTAAGTTCCAGTTTAAGCCTAAACTGGAGTTTAAACGCCAGAATCATGAAGGCTAAGAAATGCTAGAATTGAAGTTTAACCTCCAGTTTAACCTTAAACTGGAGGTTAAACGCCAGAATGAAAAGTCTCACCAAAGAAGCATTCCACGTTTAACCTCCAGTTTGACCTCAAACTGGAGGTTAAACGCCAGAATGATAATGCCACTCAGGAAGGAGTTCCACGTTTAACCTCCAGTTTAACCTTAAACTGGAGGTTAAACGCCAGAATGGGAAAAGCACCAGGGAGCCATTTCCACGTTTAAGCTCCAGTTTGACCTCAAACTGGAGCTTAAACGTGTTCGACCAAGTTTTCTCCTCCAGGGTTGCTCTCTCCTTTTCCACGTTTAAGCTCCAGTTTGACCTCAAACTGGAGCTTAAACGTGTTCGACCTCCAGGGCTACCTTTTCCATTTCCACGTTTAAGCTTCAGTTTAACCTTAAACTGAAACTTAAACGTGTTATATGGAACAGCTTGACCATGCCTTCTTCAAACATAAATAACTTGAGCTACAAAACTCCAAATGAGGTGATTCAAAATGCATTGGAAAGAAGCCATCTAGAGCTTTCCAAGCATATATGGCATGCATGGTGGATACTAAAAATTGAGGGAGAAAACAGCCCCGTAATGTGCATAGAAGAGCATAGTACCAACATGCAATCAGGCCAGCTGACCTCTTCACCTTCCATGGAGTATAACTCGAGTTGTAGAGATCCAATTGAGGTGCTTCCAGTTGCGTTAGAAAGCTGACATCCATAGCTTTCCAACGAGGTATAATAGTCTATATTTGGCATCAAATTGGCAAGGTTGACAAGAGAACAAAGTGACGACTCAAGAAAGGGGGTGCAACATTTGAGTGTAGTTTAATGGATCATTATCCTTTTTGGATCAATTATGTCACTCAGCCCTTCAAGCAAGCAAGGCCCATCAACAACACCAAATCAAGGCCACAAGAATCATATAGAATAGTTTATTTTCATTTGATTGTAATTTGCTTTGAATTTCATTTTCATTTTGTAATTTAGGGAGCCTATTTAAAGGCCTTAGTTTCTGCATTTGAGAAACACACGGGGATTAAAGGGGAATCCAGCCCCTGAGGGGGAGAGAACTGGAAATCATTTTCTTTTAGTTTTGTAATTGAATTCAGAGCTATGACTCACTAAACCCCTTTCATTGGGTTAGGGAGCTCTATTGTAATTCAATGAATCAATAATAGTTTATCTTCTTCTTCAATCTTTTCTCTTGAATTTTGTTAGAAAGCTTCTCGATCTAATTCCATTGGGTAGTTGTCTTGGGAAAGAAACTACCCATAATTGGAATCCTTCGGAACCTTGGGAAAGGAATGGAGGATTCATGCTAGAGAAGCTTTCTCACAGTGAATTGGATTGGGGTTTGGATGGATATTGTGACATGTAATCCTACCAAATTGTGGTTCATGAAACTGTGTGGTATAATCAGTGATCGAGCATCATCTCTTCTTATGAACATTTAAACCAAGGGATTGGGAATTTGTTCATTTTTAGAGAGAATTGGTGAGCCAAGGGATTGGGATCCAATCATATAAGATTGCCAAGCAAAATTTAATGAACGCATTGGTTGAGGAAGAGATATACATGTTTTGATTCGGAGATCTCAATATCTCCTAACACCCAATGAATTCCCCATTTCTGATTTCCACTTTCTCTTTACATTCTGCAACTCAATTCTTGCAATCACCCCCATTCCCTTTTAATTTCAGCAATTTACATTCTGCTCTTTAATTCATGCAATTTAAGATTCCGCCATTTCAATTCCTTGTCATTTACTTTTCCCGCCAATTTTACATTCCGCAATTCTCATCTAAAACCTTGATTCCGCTCAACTAGAACACACTTCTAATCTGAATTGCTCACTCAACCAATCCTTGTGGGATTCGACCTCACTCTATTGTGAGTTTTTACTTGACGATAACCGGTGCACTTGCCGGAAGGAATTTTGCCGATCGTGCAATTTCCTAAATCGTAGCATAACTAGTTTATGCGCATCAAGTTTATGGCGCCGTTGCCGGGGATTGGTTTTCGATTGACAATTCTCCAATTGGAAGTTAACTAGATTGAGCAATTTTTTCTTTTCTTTTGTTAATAGTTTTTGTTTCAGTTTATTACTGCTAATTTCTGCAAATTTTAATTTGTTTTCTTTGCTTATTCACTTGTTAGCATACTAACCACTAGCTGTTTGTGATATTGCCTCACTATGGGATTTCCACTATCTTTGGATGAGTATTGTTTGAGACTGAGCACATTGCAAAAAAGAAAGGAGTATCCATCATCTTTTGGTCAATCAAAATTCATGAGAAACTCTCCACCACCACAGAATGATTCATGTTATTATGCTCATGGTGGGTGGGAGTATCAGGAACAGGAAACGGGGTACTTCCCAGAGCCACAAAATGGTCCATGTTTTGGTGAATTTGATCACTACTCAAGTTGTGGCTGGGAAGATCAAAACCAAAGAGATTTCACTTATTCACACCCCATTCATCAAGAGCCATCACCTCTGAATTATCCAACCTCACCTCCTAGTTTTACATATCCAAATTCTTCATCACTTGAGCATTTCTCAGCACAAAATTCCTTCTCAAATTCATACAATTCATTTCATTATCCACAAGACTCATTCCACTACACACAAGAGTCATACCACTACCAACACTCCAACCAAAGACTCTATCAGCCCACACAAAACACATACTCCCAACCACCATATCACAGCCAAGATAATCAACCTCATCAACCCAATCCAAACCAACAATTTCAAGATCAATTAAACAGGATAGAAGGAATGCTTGCAACTATGGGCAGAGATGTGGCCGATTTGAAAGGCTTTAAGGAAGAAGTGATATCCAACTTACAAAATCAAGGTGCTGCCATTCAAAAGCTAGAAGCACAAATTGGATATCTATCAAAGCAAATCCCTACCCACAATTCTTCTAGTGATACCATGGCAAACCCAAGGGAGGAATCAGAAGAACAAGAAAGGGAGAAAGTCAATCAAGGGAGATCACACTCCAATGACACAGAGAGTTGCAAAGAGGAAGGGTTCATTGAACCACAAATTCAGGAAGCTTTTGATGAACAGGATACTCCAACTGTCCAACAACAACCAAGTTCTGAGATCAAGGATGTGAAGGCAGTAGAAACAAGCACCAAAATGAGGATTGTGACCGAGAAACAAAGGACCATATCCATGAAGAAGAGAAGGTCGAAGAACAATCCAACTCCTGAGCCAACAAGCAAGTTCACTCAAGCCAATCACAAGGGAAAGCTTGCTGGAAAGAAGCATTCACAACAAGGGGCACTAACTAGCTCCTTTATCCACTTGAAGTCATTCCTCTTAACAAACTGGAGGAAGAGGAAGAAAGTCAGGAATAGCATGTCAAGCTAATGACGTTAAAGAAGCGCTTGTTGGGAGGCAACCCAACCAAAGGTAGTTTTTCTTTTCTAGTTATTTCAATAAAAGAGTTAAGTAGATTTATCTGTATTGCAAGGAGCTAAGTTTGGTGTTGCACACCAAAACAATTCAAGGGTGAATGTGAGATTCTAAGTTTGGTGTTCCACCAAAAACTTCATTAAAAGCACATTTCTACCTCAGCATGACTAGTCACTAGCTCCAACCAATCAGGGAAACTACTTAAACAATAGTTTAATTTCTAGTTCATAGTTTCTTTTTCTAGTTCATAGTTATTTTCTTAATAAAAGCACATGAGGTTTTCTGCATATGATCCAAATTGCTGCATATGGCAAGGAACTAAGTTTGGTGTTCACACACCAATCTAAGTTCAGAGGCCTACAAACATCCATGCATGCTAACCAATTCTCAAAGTGCTTGGGGAACAAGCAACTTCTAATAGCTTTGCAGGAAGACAATCAATCTCATGGAAGGAATATACATCATCATCAAAGAGAACACCAAGGCTAGGAAGGATGATGAACAACAAAGAAGATGATAAAAGGTTGTATTGTCACTTAATTGCTTGTACTTTGAATTGCTGATATTGGAAGTTTGCATGCACCCCTGCTTTAAGTTTGAGTCATTGCAGTTTTTGTTTGTCTGTTTGTTTAATTTCCATATAAGTGATAGTCTAAGTGTCTGGATAAACTTCACTTGCTTAAATGTATGCTTGCCATGCTTGTTCTGTTTCCAAAAAAATAAAAGAAAAGTTTGAACAAAAGTAACTCAATTCCATTTAGTAAGAAATCAAATAAGATTAAGTGGTGGTATGCATGTTTGATTGAATAGTCAGCTCACTAAGAAATAAAGTTAGAATTGTCACTTTTAGTGGAAATTAGGATGCTGTCTATAGATCTTGATGAATAAATGTCTTTGGCCATGAAAAAGAAAGAAGAAGAAGAAGAAAAAGCCACTGAAAAAGGGCAACCAAAAAGCAAAAAAATTGAGAAAATAAGCTAGGCACCAATGGTTTGAACTTCTGAGACAAATGCCTGTGGTGTTTATGTATTAAGGATATGCTTGGATGAATAGGTTCTGAGGAGTGTTTCAACACTTGGTAACTTGGGTTAACTAACCCGGGATTATCAACCAAAAGTCCATTATCAAGAGCAACCTAAATACAAAACATTTAGTCACACGAAGAGGTGCTGGGTACCAATGTCTCAAGAAGAAATGTGAACTAAAATGCCTGTAGTGGATATGTGTAGTGCACTGATAAGAAAAAGAAAATGCCAAAGGCTTGTGCAACACATGACACTGAGCAACAAGGAGCAAATAAGCTCAAAGAAAAAGAAAAACAAAGAAAAGAAACTTGCCAAGGATATGTGAATAACAAGAGGCCATAGAAGTGTTTTAGTGGAAACATAAAAAGTGACATTCTTACCTAAGAAACAATAAAGTGATGCTGCAACAACTTTCTGCATGAACACCCCATTAATCAATGTCAATTACTTACTGATATGGCTAATGAATTTACTTTCTGTTTCATTCTTTCTTCTCAATAATTCAGAACTTGCTTGGGGACAAGCAAGGATTAAGTTTGGTGTTGTGATGCCAAGGCATCTTAGGCTAGTTTCACTAGCCTTTTTCTTTTATTTTTAGTTGTTTTATGCACTTTCTTGAGCCTTAAGTAATCATTTGGGCCAAATAGTCATGCTTGTCTTAAATCATTCAACATGAAGATTTTGATGCAAATTCCATGAGTTTTTAGTTATATTACTTGAATGCTATGAATGGAAGATTTCTCATGAAATTTTGCAAGACTTTGATGCAATTGTTTGGATGATTTCAGGGAAGAAGAGGCTAAGCAAGGAAGCAACAAAATCAATAAAGGAAGCTTGAATATCAAATGTGGAGTTTAAGTTCCAGTTTAAGCCTAAACTGGAGTTTAAACGCCAGAATCATGAAGGCTAAGAAATGCTAGAATTGAAGTTTAACCTCCAGTTTAACCTTAAACTGGAGGTTAAACGCCAGAATGAAAAGTCTCACCAAAGAAGCATTCCACGTTTAACCTCCAGTTTGACCTCAAACTGGAGGTTAAACGCCAGAATGATAATGCCACTCAGGAAGGAGTTCCACGTTTAACCTCCAGTTTAACCTTAAACTGGAGGTTAAACGCCAGAATGGGAAAAGCACCAGGGAGCCATTTCCACGTTTAAGCTCCAGTTTGACCTCAAACTGGAGCTTAAACGTGTTCGACCAAGTTTTCTCCTCCAGGGTTGCTCTCTCCTTTTCCACGTTTAAGCTCCAGTTTGACCTCAAACTGGAGCTTAAACGTGTTCGACCTCCAGGGCTACCTTTTCCATTTCCACGTTTAAGCTTCAGTTTAACCTTAAACTGAAACTTAAACGTGTTATATGGAACAGCTTGACCATGCCTTCTTCAAACATAAATAACTTGAGCTACAAAACTCCAAATGAGGTGATTCAAAATGCATTGGAAAGAAGACATCTAGAGCTTTCCAAGCATATATGGCATGCATGGTGGATACTAAAAATTGAGGGAGAAAACAGCCCCGTAATGTGCATAGAAGAGCATAGTACCAACATGCAATCAGGCCAGCTGACCTCTTCACCTTCCATGGAGTATAACTCGAGTTGTAGAGATCCAATTGAGGTGCTTCCAGTTGCGTTAGAAAGCTGACATCCATAGCTTTCCAACGAGATATAATAGTCTATATTTGGCATCAAATTGGCAAGGTTGACAAGAGAACAAAGTGACGACTCAAGAAAGGGGGTGCAACATTTGAGTGTAGTTTAATGGATCATTATCCTTTTTGGATCAATTATGTCACTCAGCCCTTCAAGCAAGCAAGGCCCATCAACAACACCAAATCAAGGCCACAAGAATCATCTAGAATAGTTTATTTTCATTTGATTGTAATTTGCTTTGAATTTCATTTTCATTTTGTAATTTAGGGAGCCTATTTAAAGGCCTTAGTTTCTGCATTTGAGAAACACACGGGGATTAAAGGGGAATCCAGCCCCTGAGGGGGAGAGAACTGGAAATCATTTTCTTTTAGTTTTGTAATTGAATTCAGAGCTATGACTCACTAAACCCCTTTCATTGGGTTAGGGAGCTCTATTGTAATTCAATGAATCAATAATAGTTTATCTTCTTCTTCAATCTTTTCTCTTGAATTTTGTTAGAAAGCTTCTCGATCTAATTCCATTGGGTAGTTGTCTTGGGAAAGAAACTACCCATAATTGGAATCCTTCGGAACCTTGGGAAAGGAATGGAGGATTCATGCTAGAGAAGCTTTCTCACAGTGAATTGGATTGGGGTTTGGATGGATATTGTGACATGTAATCCTACCAAATTGTGGTTCATGAAACTGTGTGGTATAATCAGTGATCGAGCATCATCTCTTCTTATGAACATTTAAACCAAGGGATTGGGGATTTGTTCATTTTTAGAGAGAATTGGTGAGCCAAGGGATTGGGATCCAATCATATAAGATTGCCAAGCAAAATTTAATGAACGCATTGGTTGAGGAAGAGATATACATGTTTTGATTCGGAGATCTCAATATCTCCTAACACCCAATGAATTCCCCATTTCTGATTTCCACTTTCTCTTTACATTCTGCAACTCAATTCTTGCAATCACCCCCATTCCCTTTTAATTTCAGCAATTTACATTCTGCTCTTTAATTCATGCAATTTAAGATTCCGCCATTTCAATTCCTTGTCATTTACTTTTCCCGCCAATTTTACATTCCGCAATTCTCATCTAAAACCTTGATTCCGCTCAACTAGAACACACTTCTAATCTGAATTGCTCACTCAACCAATCCTTGTGGGATTCGACCTCACTCTATTGTGAGTTTTTACTTGACGATAACCGGTGCACTTGCCGGAAGGAATTTTGCCGATCGTGCAATTTCCTAAATCGTAGCATAACTAGTTTATGCGCATCAAGTTTATGGCGCCGTTGCCGGGGATTGGTTTTCGATTGACAATTCTCCAATTGGAAGTTAACTAGATTGAGCAATTTTTTCTTTTCTTTTGTTAATAGTTTTTGTTTCAGTTTATTACTGCTAATTTCTGCAAATTTTAATTTGTTTTCTTTGCTTATTCACTTGTTAGCATACTAACCACTAGCTGTTTGTGATATTGCCTCACTATGGGATTTCCACTATCTTTGGATGAGTATTGTTTGAGACTGAGCACATTGCAAAAAAGAAAGGAGTATCCATCATCTTTTGGTCAATCAAAATTCATGAGAAACTCTCCACCACCACAGAATGATTCATGTTATTATGCTCATGGTGGGTGGGAGTATCAGGAACAGGAAACGGGGTACTTCCCAGAGCCACAAAATGGTCCATGTTTTGGTGAATTTGATCACTACTCAAGTTGTGGCTGGGAAGATCAAAACCAAAGAGATTTCACTTATTCACACCCCATTCATCAAGAGCCATCACCTCTGAATTATCCAACCTCACCTCCTAGTTTTACATATCCAAATTCTTCATCACTTGAGCATTTCTCAGCACAAAATTCCTTCTCAAATTCATACAATTCATTTCATTATCCACAAGACTCATTCCACTACACACAAGAGTCATACCACTACCAACACTCCAACCAAAGACTCTATCAGCCCACACAAAACACATACTCCCAACCACCATATCACAGCCAAGATAATCAACCTCATCAACCCAATCCGAACCAACAATTTCAAGATCAATTAAACAGGATAGAAGGAATGCTTGCAACTATGGGCAGAGATGTGGCCGATTTGAAAGGCTTTAAGGAAGAAGTGATATCCAACTTACAAAATCAAGGTGCTGCCATTCAAAAGCTAGAAGCACAAATTGGATATCTATCAAAGCAAATCCCTACCCACAATTCTTCTAGTGATACCATGGCAAACCCAAGGGAGGAATCAGAAGAACAAGAAAGGGAGAAAGTCAATCAAGGGAGATCACACTCCAATGACACAGAGAGTTGCAAAGAGGAAGGGTTCATTGAACCACAAATTCAGGAAGCTTTTGATGAACAGGATACTCCAACTGTCCAACAACAACCAAGTTCTGAGATCAAGGATGTGAAGGCAGTAGAAACAAGCACCAAAATGAGGATTGTGACCGAGAAACAAAGGACCATATCCATGAAGAAGAGAAGGTCGAAGAACAATCCAACTCCTGAGCCAACAAGCAAGTTCACTCAAGCCAATCACAAGGGAAAGCTTGCTGGAAAGAAGCATTCACAACAAGGGGCACTAACTAGCTCCTTTATCCACTTGAAGTCATTCCTCTTAACAAACTGGAGGAAGAGGAAGAAAGTCAGGAATAGCATGTCAAGCTAATGACGTTAAAGAAGCGCTTGTTGGGAGGCAACCCAACCAAAGGTAGTTTTTCTTTTCTAGTTATTTCAATAAAAGAGTTAAGTAGATTTATCTGTATTGCAAGGAGCTAAGTTTGGTGTTGCACACCAAAACAATTCAAGGGTGAATGTGAGATTCTAAGTTTGGTGTTCCACCAAAAACTTCATTAAAAGCACATTTCTACCTCAGCATGACTAGTCACTAGCTCCAACCAATCAGGGAAACTACTTAAACAATAGTTTAATTTCTAGTTCATAGTTTCTTTTTCTAGTTCATAGTTATTTTCTTAATAAAAGCACATGAGGTTTTCTGCATATGATCCAAATTGCTGCATATGGCAAGGAACTAAGTTTGGTGTTCACACACCAATCTAAGTTCAGAGGCCTACAAACATCCATGCATGCTAACCAATTCTCAAAGTGCTTGGGGAACAAGCAACTTCTAATAGCTTTGCAGGAAGACAATCAATCTCATGGAAGGAATATACATCATCATCAAAGAGAACACCAAGGCTAGGAAGGATGATGAACAACAAAGAAGATGATAAAAGGTTGTATTGTCACTTAATTGCTTGTACTTTGAATTGCTGATATTGGAAGTTTGCATGCACCCCTGCTTTAAGTTTGAGTCATTGCAGTTTTTGTTTGTCTGTTTGTTTAATTTCCAAATAAGTGATAGTCTAAGTGTCTGGATAAACTTCACTTGCTTAAATGTATGCTTGCCATGCTTGTTCTGTTTCCAAAAAAATAAAAGAAAAGTTTGAACAAAAGTAACTCAATTCCATTTAGTAAGAAATCAAATAAGATTAAGTGGTGGTATGCATGTTTGATTGAATAGTCAGCTCACTAAAAAATAAAGTTAGAATTGTCACTTTTAGTGGAAATTAGGATGCTGTCTATAGATCTTGATGAATAAATGTCTTTGGCCATGAAAAAGAAAGAAGAAGAAGAAAAAGCCACTGAAAAAGGGCAACCAAAAAGCAAAAAAATTGAGAAAATAAGCTAGGCACCAATGGTTTGAACTTCTGAGACAAATGCCTGTGGTGTTTATGTATTAAGGATATGCTTGGATGAATAGGTTCTGAGGAGTGTTTCAACACTTGGTAACTTGGGTTAACTAACCCGGGATTATCAACCAAAAGTCCATTATCAAGAGCAACCTAAATACAAAACATTTAGTCACACGAAGAGGTGCTGGGTACCAATGTCTCAAGAAGAAATGTGAACTAAAATGCCTGTAGTGGATATGTGTAGTGCACTGATAAGAAAAAGAAAATGCCAAAGGCTTGTGCAACACATGACACTGAGCAACAAGGAGCAAATAAGCTCAAAGAAAAAGAAAAACAAAGAAAAGAAACTTGCCAAGGATATGTGAATAACAAGAGGCCATAGCAGTGTTTTAGTGGAAACATAAAAAGTGACATTCTTACCTAAGAAACAATAAAGTGATGCTGCAACAACTTTCTGCATGAACACCCCATTAATCAATGTCAATTACTTACTGATATGGCTAATGAATTTACTTTCTGTTTCATTCTTTCTTCTCAATAATTCAGAACTTGCTTGGGGACAAGCAAGGATTAAGTTTGGTGTTGTGATGCCAAGGCATCTTAGGCTAGTTTCACTAGCCTTTTTCTTTTATTTTTAGTTGTTTTATGCATTTTCTTGAGCCTTAAGTAATCATTTGGGCCAAATAGTCATGCTTGTCTTAAATCATTCAACATGAAGATTTTGATGCAAATTCCATGAGTTTTTAGTTATATTACTTGAATGCTATGAATGGAAGATTTCTCATGAAATTTTGCAAGACTTTGATGCAATTGTTTGGATGATTTCAGGGAAGAAGAGGCTAAGCAAGGAAGCAACAAAATCAATAAAGGAAGCTTGAATATCAAATGTGGAGTTTAAGTTCCAGTTTAAGCCTAAACTGGAGTTTAAACGCCAGAATCATGAAGGCTAAGAAATGCTAGAATTGAAGTTTAACCTCCAGTTTAACCTTAAACTGGAGGTTAAACGCCAGAATGAAAAGTCTCACCAAAGAAGCATTCCACGTTTAACCTCCAGTTTGACCTCAAACTGGAGGTTAAACGCCAGAATGATAATGCCACTCAGGAAGGAGTTCCACGTTTAACCTCCAGTTTAACCTTAAACTGGAGGTTAAACGCCAGAATGGGAAAAGCACCAGGGAGCCATTTCCACGTTTAAGCTCCAGTTTGACCTCAAACTGGAGCTTAAACGTGTTCGACCAAGTTTTCTCCTCCAGGGTTGCTCTCTCCTTTTCCACGTTTAAGCTCCAGTTTGACCTCAAACTGGAGCTTAAACGTGTTCGACCTCCAGGGCTACCTTTTCCATTTCCACGTTTAAGCTTCAGTTTAACCTTAAACTGAAACTTAAACGTGTTATATGGAACAGCTTGACCATGCCTTCTTCAAACATAAATAACTTGAGCTACAAAACTCCAAATGAGGTGATTCAAAATGCATTGGAAAGAAGACATCTAGAGCTTTCCAAGCATATATGGCATGCATGGTGGATACTAAAAATTGAGGGAGAAAACAGCCCCGTAATGTGCATAGAAGAGCATAGTACCAACATGCAATCAGGCCAGCTGACCTCTTCACCTTCCATGGAGTATAACTCGAGTTGTAGAGATCCAATTGAGGTGCTTCCAGTTGCGTTAGAAAGCTGACATCCATAGCTTTCCAACGAGGTATAATAGTCTATATTTGGCATCAAATTGGCAAGGTTGACAAGAGAACAAAGTGACGACTCAAGAAAGGGGGTGCAACATTTGAGTGTAGTTTAATGGATCATTATCCTTTTTGGATCAATTATGTCACTCAGCCCTTCAAGCAAGCAAGGCCCATCAACAACACCAAATCAAGGCCACAAGAATCATCTAGAATAGTTTATTTTCATTTGATTGTAATTTGCTTTGAATTTCATTTTCATTTTGTAATTTAGGGAGCCTATTTAAAGGCCTTAGTTTCTGCATTTGAGAAACACACGGGGATTAAAGGGGAATCCAGCCCCTGAGGGGGAGAGAACTGGAAATCATTTTCTTTTAGTTTTGTAATTGAATTCAGAGCTATGACTCACTAAATCCCTTTCATTGGGTTAGGGAGCTCTATTGTAATTCAATGAATCAATAATAGTTTATCTTCTTCTTCAATCTTTTCTCTTGAATTTTGTTAGAAAGCTTCTCGATCTAATTCCATTGGGTAGTTGTCTTGGGAAAGAAACTACCCATAATTGGAATCCTTCGGAACCTTGGGAAAGGAATGGAGGATTCATGCTAGAGAAGCTTTCTCACAGTGAATTGGATTGGGGTTTGGATGGATATTGTGACATGTAATCCTACCAAATTGTGGTTCATGAAATTGTGTGGTATAATCAGTGATCGAGCATCATCTCTTCTTATGAACATTTAAACCAAGGGATTGGGAATTTGTTCATTTTTAGAGAGAATTGGTGAGCCAAGGGATTGGGATCCAATCATATAAGATTGCCAAGCAAAATTTAATGAACGCATTGGTTGAGGAAGAGATATACATGTTTTGATTCGGAGATCTCAATATCTCCTAACACCCAATGAATTCCCCATTTCTGATTTCCACTTTCTCTTTACATTCTGCAACTCAATTCTTGCAATCACCCCCATTCCCTTTTAATTTCAGCAATTTACATTCTGCTCTTTAATTCATGCAATTTAAGATTCCGCCATTTCAATTCCTTGTCATTTACTTTTCCCGCCAATTTTACATTCCGCAATTCTCATCTAAAACCTTGATTCCGCTCAACTAGAACACACTTCTAATCTGAATTGCTCACTCAACCAATCCTTGTGGGATTCGACCTCACTCTATTGTGAGTTTTTACTTGACGATAACCGGTGCACTTGCCGGAAGGAATTTTGCCGATCGTGCAATTTCCTAAATCGTAGCATAACTAGTTTATGCGCATCAGCCACGCCCATGATCTTGTCTTGGTCCCAGTAGTTGGCGTGCCACGCCTCAGCCTTCAAGTTGCACGCCATAGTGACATGCTTGGGTTGGCGTGCGACGCCTTCGATACCAAGTAGCATGCCTAGTACTTGCTTTTGTTATATTTGTGCATTGGCGTGCCACACCTGGTTGCTCAAATGGCACGCTAAGTGAGGTTGAGAGGTTGGCGTGCCACGCCTTCGACTTCAAGTGGCACGCCCAGTCTTCAATTGCCTTCAGCCCCTTCTCTGGATTATTGTACCAGCGTGCCACGCCATGCTGTTCAAGTGGCACACCCATGGATTTGTGAATTCTTCAAGCTTGGCGTACCACGCCTGGGTTCTCAAGTGGCACGCCCAAGTGACTTCTTGGAGCTGGCGTGCCACGCCTTCAATACCAAGTGGCACGCCATAGTGGGGGTTCTTCTTGGAATGGTGGGTTGGCGTGCCACGCCCCTTTGCTCAAGTGGCACGCCCATAGTAGTTGATGGATTAGGCATGCCACGCCCAACCTGGCATGCCACGCCCCTTTTGTGTCCTCCATTGTTGCTCTCTGGAACTTTGAACTAGCGTGCCACGTCCAGTCTCTGGTGTGCCACGCTCACATGCACGCTTGGACTTTCCTTCTGGAATTTAGTACTGGCGTGCCACGCCTAACTCCTGGCGTGCCACGCCAGTGCATTTTTGTGGCGTTTGCTCCAAGTGGCACGCCAGTTTCACACGCACAGCTTTTTGTTTGTCTTCTACCCATTTTTTTAATGCCTTTTTCACTTGAAATTCAGCACAACTCATTTCAATGTAGTGTACCATAATATTCATCAAATAATGCATGAATTGTACTGATCAAATGAGATTTATGCTCTGTTATGGTTTTTTTTATGCAAGAAAGATGGGTAGATGATGCAAGTCATCAAACTGCATGCTAGATGCTTCTACCTACTTAGTTAAAAGTAAATAAATCTTCCAAGAACAAATATAAACTGGATTCCACTAATTCAAATATCAAAATAAGTACAAATAAACCTGCAAGAAGAAAGCTCGTGAAAGCGAGGAACAAAGAATCGAGCATCGAACCTTCACCGGAAGTGTGTACACTCTAATCACTCTAGTGTTTGAGGGTCGATTCTCTCAGTTCTCTACTAATCTTGCTTTCTAAGGCTTGCTCTTTTTCTACCAATCAACAAAAAATTTTATGCACGAATACACATATCAAGAGGTCTTTTCAAGGGTTGTAATGGGGTTAGGGTTAAGGTAGGAATGTACTTGGTTAAGTGGACTAAAATCCGAATCCTTGATTAACCTAACTTTCCACCTAACCTAAGACACTCCATGTAATTACAATGCAAATCCTAACTACCCATTGACTATCTTTCCACAAATTCATGCACCTTGATATTTTTTAGCACAAATCATATGCATTGATACCATTACTTGTCTTGGGGCATTTTATCCCCTTTATATTGCTTTCTCTTTTTCTTTTCTTTTTTTTTTGTTTTCTCTTTTTTTTTTTATGAAAATATGCATATATGGTAGGGAAAATATATATATATATATATATATATATACAGACACACACAAGGAGTTAATGCATGTGATTAAAGTGTTAGATGCATGAACAGGTGCCCAAACTATTTTTTACATTTTCATATAAGAATATAAACACCCAATTCCCAAACCAAGTATTCCCCAGACCCAATTTTCTCACACTTAATTCATGTACACTCTCACTAGTCTAAGCTAACCAAGGATTCAAATTAGGGACATTTATTGTCTTACGCTTAGAGTTAGTAATGTGCTAAAATAGAGAATAAATAGGGTCAAATAGGCTCAATATTGGGTTACAAGGGATGATGAAAGGGTAAGGCCATATGGGTATGTGAGCTATAGTAAAATAAAGGCCTCAATCACATAAGTGCATACATGCATCAAACAATAGAAATATAGAATCAAGCAAGACAAAGATCACAGTCTTAGCGAGAACAACACACACTAAAACAAAACATTGGTTGATAAGATGCAACCAATCAAATAGGCTCAAAAATCTCAGTAGGCTTGTGTGTTCGAGCTCTAAAACCATGTTCCAAATTAAATTTCTTCAAGCAAGCTTAAAAATTTTTAATTCAAATTAGTGAAATGCTCAAACACAGTTTCTTGAAAAAATAAAGAAAATATTACTTCAACCAAGTAGTACCTAAATGCAAACAACTAACTACATATGCAAGTTATCCTATCTAACAAAAAAAATTAAAATATTGGTGTTGAGAGAGAGTTGTTACCTTCGAGAGTTAGTTACCGACCTCCCCACACTTAAAGCTTGGCACAGTCCTCTGTGCCATCAGTGATGAGCAACGTGGGGTCGAAATCATCACTTCCACTATCTAGCTAATGATTGCTTTCCATGCTGTGATCTGAAGTGGATTCTGGAGTGTCGGGCTCCTCCGGAGGTGGGTGAATACAACCAATGAACTCCTTCTAGTAGTTGTAGCGGCGCTTGTTGTGACGTTCAATCTGCTCAATCCTCCGGCCTTGTCGGTCTACCTTCTCAAGGAGCTCAAACTAGCAATTGGTGGGTGGATTGTGATGGTGCATGTGTTGCCGATGATGGTGAAGCGGAGGATGAAGGAGCTTCGAAAGATGGGTCCTCATTCTGGCTCACGGGTGGTGCTGGAGGCCGAATATACTTTCCATTTGGGATGATTTCATCATCCCTTGGAATCATAGTCTTCACATCCCCAGCCTAATAGGAAACTCTCGCCGCAGACACCAAGTCCATAACCAAAGTGGGAAAGGGTAGGTTGCCCACTATTTGCACTCGGCCCATAGCTTGTCGGATGAGTCGTGGCAAATTGAGAGGTTTCTCTGTGAGGATGCACCAGACAAGAATGGCCAAATCTGCAGTAATAGTGGAGTCATGAGTGCTCGGCAGTATATAGTGAGACATGATTTGTGCCCACACTCGAGCCTCCATAGTGAGCTCCTGTGCTGAAATGCAGTTGGGTTGACGCTTGCCTGTCCCACTGATCCAATCGCTACCGAGTTGAGCAATGACCCTAAGGATGGGATGCCAGTCAAGATCGAATCCCTTGCAAGTCTACTTGAACTTTATTTTGATATTTGAATTGGTAGAATTCATGAATCGTTATATGATCTTGGCCCTACTTGTGCATACATGCACTTGGAGGATTGATTTATTTTTAACCGAGTAGGTAGAATCATTTTGCATTTAGTTGCATTCATATAGATAGATACATTTAGGTTATTTACATTGAATAAATGTCCATACCCCTTCTCTTATCCTTCTTTGTTTAGCATGAAGACATGCTATAGTTTAAGTGTGGGGAGGTTGATAAACCCCATTTTGAGGGTTTATCTTGTAGTGATTTTAGGGGATTTTATGACCTTTTACCCACATTTATTCAATGAAATAGCATGGTTTCATGATTTTCTCCTAAATTGTTCTTAAGTGTGAAAACATGCTTTTAGACCTTTACTTTGATGATTTTAATTCACCTTTGATTCCACTAGATGTCTTGATATGTTTGTTAGTGATTTCAGGTTGAAAAGACTAGGAATGGATCAAAGGAATGGAGAGGAAAGCATGTAAAGTGGAGAAATCATGGAAAAGCAAGGATTTGGAATGAGAACAATGACGCGCACGTGCAGCAGACGCGCATGCGTGGATTGTGAGGTTGCATGGCGACGCGTACGCGCACATGACGCATACGCGTGGATGGAAAATTGTCAAGCGACGCGCACGTGCACTGTACGCATACGCGTCGATGTCCGCACATGACTCACTTGAAGCAAAATGTTGGGGGCGAATTCTGGGCTTCCCAGGCCCAAATCCAACTCACTTCTGATGCTATTTAACCCAAGAAATGAAGAGGAGTCAAGAGACTTTTACACATCAGTTTATTTTAGATTAGTTTTGGAGGGAAAGTTAGTTTCTAGAGAGAGAAGCTCTCTCTTCTCTCTAGAATTAGGAGTACGTTAGATCTAGATTAGGAATTCTTAGATCTAGGTTAATTTCATGCTTAGATTTACTATTCCCTTTGTAATTCTTCTTCTTCTTCTCCTCTCTCTAGTTTAGCATTTAATTATTGTAATTCTTTACTTTTATGTTGATGCACTTTTGTTCTTTTATATCTCTTTAATGCAATTTATGATTCATGTTCCTTCATTGCTTAATTGAATTGTTGATGTTAATTTCCTTGTAATTGAGTAATGTAGATTTACTTTTCTTGTAATTTTACTATACTTTCCTTTTATGCCTTCCAAGTGTTTGATGAAATGCTTGATTGGATTTTAGAGTAGAATTTTATGCTCTTGGCTTGGGAAGGTAACTTAGGAACTCTTGAGTTACTAATGTCCAAGTAATTGATGATTAGGAGCCATTGACTCTAGTTCTCATTAATTCAATTAGTGGAGAGCTAGGACTTATGGACTTGGATTGATATAGCTCACTTGACTTTCCTTTACTACTAGTTAGAGGATAACTTAGTAGGATTGATCCTTGCCAATTCTCATGTTGTGGTTAGTGATAGGGATAGAGATCCTTGACCACCAACCGTTGCCAAGACCTTTGTAGCTATTAGTTTACTTCCTTGCCATTTACATTCTATGTCTCTTATCTCAAAAATCCCAAAACATACCTCATAACCAATAACAAGACACTTTATTGCAATTCTTAGGGAGAACGACCTGAGGTTCCAATACTTCGGTTTATAAATTTAGGGGTTTGTTTTACTGACAAACAAAATTTTTGTATGAAAGGATTATTGATTGGTTTAGAAACTATAATTGCAACGAGATCTCATTAGAGAAATTCTATACAATCAATAATCCAATCATCACCCACCGATCCAATCGCTACCGGGTCAAGCAATAACCCTAAGGATGGGATGCCAGTCAAGATCGAATCTCTTACGCTCAAGTTGTGCTTCTTTGTAGGCATCCATCCCATCCAGACTTGGTAAAAGATCAAGTACTCGCTGAATGGCATCTTCCGAGATAGGAATGATAAACCCCATTTTTAGGGTTTATCTTGTGCTTAATTGAGTGTATTTTATCCACTATTCTCACACTTATTCATAGAATTCGCATGTTTTACATTTTCCTTCCTAATTTTGTGCTATGATTGAAAACATGCTTCTTTCGCCTTAAATTTGCTATGTTTAATCCTCTCTTATTATCATTCGATGCCGTGATATATTTGTTAAGTGTTTTCAGGGTTTATAGGGTAGGAATGGCTTAGAGGATGGAAAGGAAGCATGCAAAAGTGGAAGGAATACAAGAAATTGAAGGAATTGCTAAGATGTCAAGCCTGACCTCTTCGTACTAAATCGATCATAACTTGAGCTACAGAGGTCCGAATGAGGCGGTTCCAGTTGCATTGGAAAGCTAACATCCGGGGCTTCAAAATGATATGCAATTTACTATAGTTGCCATGTAGTTAGGTTACGCGCACGCGTGGATTACGCGTACGCGTGACCTTGCGAAAGTTCAACGACGCGTACACATAGGCGACGCATACGCGTGACAGAGCCACGTGCTGCACGTATCAGAAAATGCTGGGGCAATTTCTGGGCTATTTTTGGCCCAATTCCAAGCTCGAAAACACAGATTAAAGGCTGCAGAGTGGAGGAATCATTCATACAACTTTCATTCACATAATTTTAGGTTTTAAATGTAGTTTTCTAGAGAGAGAGGCTCTCTCCTCTCTCTCTCTCCTCTCTCTAGGTTTTAGGATTCTTAGGTTTAGCTATTTTCAATTTTAGATTTCTACTTTACTTTAATTTAGTTTCCCTTCTACTCTTATTTATTCTAGCACTTTAGTTTCTCTTCTCTTGGTGATTTATTTATTTATCCACTTTAGTTTATGAATTCTCATGTTAGATTTGATTTTCTATTTAATGCAATTTAAGGTATTTCATATTTATGATTGCTTTCTTTAATTTATGTTATTGATGCTTTTAATTGGTTGTTTGGATTTTATTGTCTCTTATTGCTTTTCTATGCTTTTATGTTGTGCCTTTGATAAACCCCATTTGGAGGGTTTATCTTGTGTTGAATTTAGAGGATTTTATAACCTTTTAACCCACATTTATCCAATGAAATAGCATGGTTTCATGATTGTCTCCTAATTTATGCTTAAGTGTGAAAACATGCTTTCTAGTCCTTAATTAGCTAAATTTAATTCACCTTTGATTCCACTAGATGTCTTGATCTGTTTGTTAAGTAATTTCAGGTTGAAAAGGGCTAGGAATGGATCAAGGGAATGGAGAGGAAAGCATGAAAAGTGGAGAACACATGAAAAAGCCAAAGATTTGGATATCTTCATCCACGCGCACGCGCACGCGTGGATCACGAAAACGCAAGGGACGCGTACGCGCACTGTACGCGTACACGTCGGTGGCCGCACATGATATTTTAATAGAAAACGTGCCCAGTGATTTTGAGGAGCTGTGGGGCCCAATTTGCAACCAACTTTGGCGCCAAAATACATTTAAAGGACAAAGGATTGAAGGGAATCAACACTTAGCATCATTTACACTCATTAGGATTAGTTTAGAGTAGTTTTAGAGAGAGAAGCTCTCACTTCTCTCTAGAATTAGAATTAGGATTAGGTTTAGTTCTTAGATCTAGGTTTTGATTCATGCTCTCTACTTCTTCTTCTTCTCAATTCTTTGTTGTTGCATTTATGATTCCTCTATTCTTTTGTTGTAATTCCCTTTATGTTGTTTCTATGCTTTATTGTAGATCTACTTTTGTTCCTTCTCTTCTCTTTCAATTCAATTAGAGGTAATTCATAATAATTGTGTTCCTTTTGATTGTTGTTATTGATTTCTTGCAATAATTGTTGTTAGATTTTATTGTTGTTATCCATTTACTATGCTTTTCTTTAGTGCCTTCCAAGTGTTTGATGAAATGCTTGGTTGGATTTTAGTGTAGATTTTGTTCCTCTTGGCCTAGGTGGAGTGATTAGTGATGCTTGAGTTATCTAATTCCTTTGTTGATTGACAATTAGAAGTTGCTAATTGATTTGGATACCACTAAAGCTAGTCTTTCCCTTGGGAGTTAGCTAGGACTTGTGGAATCAAGTTGATTCATCCACTTGACTTTCCTCCATGGTTAGAGGTTAACTAAGTGGTAGCAATGGACAATTTGTGGTCACAATTGAGGAGGATAACTAGGATGGGACTTCTAGTTCTCATATCTAGCCAAGAGCTTTGTTAGTTGTTAGTTTATTTTCTTTGCCATTTATATTTCTTGTCTAAAATCTCAAAACCCCAAACATACTTCATAACCAATAACAAGAACACTTTATTGTAATTCCTAGGGAGAACGACCCGAGGTTCAATACTTCAGTTTATAAATTTAGGGGTTTGTTTTAGTGACAAACAATCTTTTGTATGAAAGAACTATTGTTGGTTTAGAAACTATACTTGCAATGAGAATTCATTTGTGAATTCTAAACCACACAAAAGTTTAATCATCAGCCTTCCAAGTGTTTGATAAAATGCTTGGGAGGATTTTAAGTTAGATTTTTCTATTCTTAACTTAGATTGATTAATTGGAGACTCTTGAATTATCAAAGGTCTTTTATTGATTGGTATTTGAGACTTGCTAGTTGATTTGAATTCCACTAACTCTAGTCTTTCCTTGAGAGTTGACTAGGACTTGAGGAATCAAATTGATTTATCCACTTGACTTTCCTTCATAGTTAGAGGTTGACTAAGTGGGAGCAACGGACAATTACTATCATAATTGATTATGATAATGAGGATAGGAATTCCAATTCTCAATACTTGTTAAGACTTTTCTTAATTATTAGTTTATTTTCTTCTCATTTACATTCCTTGTTTAACATTTAAAAACCCAAAAGATACTTTTCCATAACCAATAATAGATACACCTCCCTGCAATTCCTTAAGAGACGACCCGAGGTTTGAATACTTCGGTTATTATTTTTATTGGGGTTTGTTACTTGTGACAAATAATTTTTTGCATGAAAGGATTATTTTTTGGTTTAGAAACTATACTTCTAACGAGAATTCATTGAAGAATTCTAAACCGTCAAAAACCCGTTCATCAAAATGGTGTCGTTGCCGGGGAATTGCAAATGTGTGCCTTATTATTGGTTATTGTGAATATTGTGAATAATTTTGCTTTTTCGTTTCTTTGTTAGTGTTTCTAGTTTAGGAGTTTATTTTCATTAATTCTTATTAGTTTTTGCTTTTACTTGCTACTATGAATTTTCATCCCTTTGGCAACGAGTTTGGTTTAAATTATGTTGTAGGGAATGGAAGCTATAATAAGAACATGCATCAAGGTTGGGACAATCAGAGATGGGAGGAGCCACAAGGATTTGATCAACCCTCTTGGCAACAACCTCCTCCAACTTACTATGAGCAAGAGCCATTCCAAGGTGCATACCAAGACAATGGATATGGTGGACCCCCTTGTAGTTACTAACAAGCCCCACCATATGCCGATGACCCCCTTCCTCAACATAGCTCTGAATCACCATACTCACAAGCCCCTTTCCACCATCCACCTCCATATGACCCTAACCCTTATCCACCACACCAACCACCATACAAACCATATGAACTATACCCAGAACCACCACCTCAATATACACCATCTCCATACCCTTATCAAGAAGAACCACCTCCGTATTATGAGCCTTTTCTCCCAACAGATGAACCCTCCTATCTACTCCAAGCTCCCATAGATCATACCTTTAGTGCTATTCGCCAAGGGCAACAGGAGCCTCAAACCACACTTACCTCTGCTCTCACCAGTCTCACCTCTACTCTCCAAGCTCTTATATCCCATGTGGATCCATCCTTTACCCTCAATACTCAACTCTCAGGCTCTAGTGCACTTACTTTTCACCCATATCCATTAATCCAAGAGCAACATGATCCCAATTATGCTACTGACATGGAACAAGAGAGAAGGGATCGTCTTAGGGACGTAATGGATCAGGTTCACACATACATACTTCAAGAGAAGCAAAAGGAGGCCCAAAAAGTGGAGGTAGGAGAGACCCTTGAAGATGAAAGAGTAGTTGAAGAATTAGGGGGAATTGAAGAAAGTTGTCAAGAGGTGGAAGTTATCAAGGAGGAGTTAGATTTTGTACTAAAGTAAGTAGATAAAATCAAAATTATCGAAGAAGAGGAAGTGGTTCAGGACTTAGTAGATGCGGAACCTCCATGGGAAACTCAAGTCATAGAGCCTCCTTCCAAGACGTTTGAATATGATGTTGAGGAGGGTGTACAACCTCCAAGGCATATCATGGTTGAAGACTTTGAGGAGGTTGATCATGAGATGGGTTCAATAATTAATGAGTTTTTACCTACAATTGAACCCTCTCCCATTGAACTAGAGGAAGACGTTAATGTTGTAGAAGCTTGTCAAGAGGTGGAGTTCATCAAAGAGGAGCCCAAGAAAGGGAAGCATACATTGGCAAGGCAGCCACTGGAGATACCTCTGATGAGCGAATAATTTATACGCTTTTTGGCATTGTTTTTAGTATGTTTTTAGTATATTTTAGTTAGTTTTTATTATATTTTTATTAGTTTTTAAATAAAAATCACATTTCTGGACTTTACTATGAGTTTGTGTGCTTTTCTATGATTTCAGGTATTTTCTGGCTGAAATTGAGGGACCTGAGCAAAAATCTGATTCAGAGGCTGAAAAAGGACTACAGATGCTGTTGGATTCTGACCTCTCTGCACTCGAAGTGGATTTTTCGGAGCTACAGAAGCCCAATTGGTGTGCTCTTAATTGCGTTGGAAAGTAGACATCCTGGGCTTTCCAGCAATATATAATAGTCCATACTTTGCTGGTGCACGAAATCGTGATCGTTCATTCCTTGGTAACGGTGCTAAAAACTTAATACGCACGTTCATAATCTTAGTTCTTTTTTCACAATTTCGATACAACTAACCAGCAAGTGCACTGGGTCATCCAAGTAATAAACCTTACGTGAGTAAGGGTCGATCCCACGGAGATTGTCGGCCTGAAGCAAGCTATGGTCACCTTGTAAATCTCAGTCAGGCGGATTCAAATGGTTATGGTGAATTGATAATAAAAACATAAATAAAATATAAACTGGGATAGAGATACTTATGTAATTCATTGGTGAGAATTTCAGATAAGCGTATAGAGATGCTTTCGTTCCTCTGAACCTCTTCTTTCCTGCTGTCTTCATCCAATCATTCCTACTCCCCCCCATGGCAAGCTTTATGTAGGGCATCACCGTTGTCAATGGCTACATCCCATCCTTTCTGTGAAAATGGTCCAATGCGCTGTCACTGCATGGCTAATCATCTGTTGGTTCTCGATCATACTGGAATAGGATTTACTATTCTTTTGCGTCTGTCACTACGCCCAGCACTCGCGAGTTTGAAGCTCGTCACAGCCATCCCTTCCCAGATCCTACTCGGAATACCACAGACAAGGTTTAGACTTTCCGAATCTCAAGAATGGCCGTCCATGGGTTCTAACTTATACCACGAAGATTCTAATATCTCAGACTCGGTCCTCTGTATTAGATATCTAAGAGATACTCATTCTAGCTTGTTTGCATGTAGAACAGAAGTGTTTGTCAGGCACGCGTTCATAGGTGAGAATGATGATGAGCGTCACATAATCATCACATTCATCATGTTCTTGGGTGCGAATGGATTTCTTAAAGAAGGAATAAGCTTGAATTGAATAGAAAAACAGTAGTATTTTGTATTAATTCATGAGGAACAGCAGAGCTCCACACCTTAATCTATGGTGTGTAGAAACTCTACCGTTGAAAATACATAAGTTATAAGGTCCAGGCATGGCCGAATGGCCAGCCCCCATGATCTAAGAACTAAACGTCCCAAGATGTCTAATACAATAGTAAAAAGTCCTATTTATGCTAAACTAGTTACTAGGGTTTACAGAAATGAGTAAATGATGCAGAAATCCACTTCCGGAGTCCACTTGGTGTGTGCTTGGTCTGAGCATTGAGCTTTACACGTGTAGAGGCTTCTCTTGGAGTTGAACGCCAGTTTGTAACCTGTTTCTGGTGTTTAACTCCACTTTGCAACCTGTTTCTGGCGTTTAACTCCAGAATGCAGCATGGAATTGGCGTTGAACGCCATTTTGTGTTGTCTAAACTCGGGCAAAGTATAAACTATTATATATTGCTGGAAAGCTCTGGATGTCTAATTTCCAATGCAATTGAGAGCGCGCCATTTGGAGTTTTATAGCTCCAGAAAATCAACTTTGAGTGCAGGGAGGTCAGAATCCAGCAGCATCTGCAGTCCTTCTTCAACCTCTGAATATGATTTTTGCTCAAGTCCCTCAATTTCAGCCAAAAAATACCTGAAATCACAGAAAACACACAAGCTCATAGTAAAGTCCAGAAATGCTATTTTTATTTAAAAACTAATAAAAATATACTAAAAACTATGTAAAATTAATGCCAAAAAGCGTATAAATTATCCGCTCATCATTTGCCCAAGATTTGATGGCCCAAACCGGCGTTCCAAGTCAGCATAGAAATTCTGGCGTCAAAACGCCAAAACTGGCATAAAAGCTGGAGTTAAACGCTCAAACTGGCACAAAAGCTGGCGTTTAACTCCAAGAAAAGTCTCTACACATGGAATCTTTAATGCTCAGCCCAAGCACACACCAAGTGGGCTCAGAAGAAGATTTCTGCATTAATTACCTATTTCTGTAACCCTAGGCTACTAGTTTTCTATAAATAGGACCTTTTGCTGTTGTATTTTCATATAAATTTACAGATACTTTGATAGACCTTTTCACGTTTGGGGGCTGGCCTCACGGCCATGCCTGGACCTTATGTATTCTCAACGGTGGAGTTTCTATACACCATAGATTAAGGTGTGGAGCTCTGCTGTTCTTCATGAATTAATACAATTACTATTGTTCTTCTATTAAATTCACGCCTGCTTCTTCTCTAAGATATTCATTCATTTTTCAACTTGATGAATGTGATGATCCGTGACACTCATCATCATTCTCACCTATGAACATATGCCTGACAACCACCTCTGTTCTACTAGCAATTGCTTGAATGCGTATCTCTTGGGTTTCTAATCTAAGATTGGAACCTTCGTGGTATAGGCTAGAACTATTGGCGGTCATTCTTGAGATCCGGAAAGTCTAAACTTTGTCTGTGGTATTCCGAGTAGGATCTGGGAAGGGATGACTGTGACGAACTTCAAACTCGCGATTGTTGGGCGTGTGACAGACGCAAAAGGATCAATGGATCCTATTCCAACATGATCGAGAACCGACAGATGATTAGCCGTGCGGTGACAGCGCATTTGGAACATTTTCACTAAGAGGACGGGAAGTAGCCATTGACAACGGTGATGCCCAACATAAAGCTTGCCATGGAAAGGAGTATGAATGATTGGAAGAAGGCAATAGGAAAGCAGAAGTTTAGGAGGAACAAAGCATCTTCATACGCTTATCTGAAATTCCTACCAATGAATTACATAAGTATCTCTATCCTATTTTATGTTTTATTCATCTTTTAATTATCAATTCTCCATAACCATTTGAATTTGCCTGACTGAGCTTTGCAAGATGACCATAGCTTGCTTCAAGCCGACAGTCTCCGTGGGATCGACCCTTACTCACGTAAGGTTTATTACTTGGACGACCCAGTGCACTTGCTGGTTAGTTGTGTGGAATTTGTGACAAAGTGTGATTCACGTTTGAGAGCTCCAAGTCTTTGGCGCCATTGTTGATGATCACAATTTTGTGCACCAAGTTTTTGGCGCTGTTGCCGGGGGTTGTTCGAGTTTGGACAACTGACGGTTCATCTTGTTGCTTAGATTAGGTAATTTTACTTTTTATTTTCAGAAAATTTTTTAAAAATACAAAAATTTTCTATTTTGTTCTTCAGAGTTTTTAAGAATGAATTCTAGAGTTTCATGATGATCTGTTGAAGTCTGGCTGGCTGTGAAGCTATGTCTAATCTTATTGGACCGAGGTTTCAACTTATCATCACAAGAGCTTGATGATTTCTATCAATCTTGCTGTTGAAAGTAATGATCTGCTAAAGCTTGGCTGGCCATTGGCCATGTTTAGTGTTTTGGACCGGAGCTTTCATTGAAAGCTTGGCTGGCTAGTAAGCCATGTCTAATTCCTGGACCGGAGTCTTAGACTAGCATTGCAATGATTCCTGGAACTCTTATTAAAAATTTTGAATCCCTTTATTTTCTTTTCCACTCAATTTTCGAAAAATCACAAAAAATTTATAAAATCATAAAATCAAAAATATTTTATGTTTCTTGTTTGAGTCTAGAGTCAATTTTTAAGTTTGGTGTCAATTGCATGTCTTTATTCTTCTTGCATTTTTCGAATATATGCATTATGTTCTTCATTGATCTTCAAGTTGTTCTTGATGATTTCAGTACTCTGATCTTTAATTTCTCTTATTTTGTGTCTTTTGTTGTTTCTTACATGCATTTTCAAATTGTTATAGTCCTTAGTATACAAACTTCTAAGTTTGGTGTCTTGCATGCATTGTTTATTTGATCTTAGTTGCATTTTTTATTGTTTCTCATCATTTAAAAATTCAAAAAAATTTTAAAATTGTGTCTTTTCAAGTCAATAACACAGAGAATTGAATATTCAGAACATTCAGCAGAGGAATTACACAGAAAAAGCTGGGCATTCAAAACGCCCAGTGAGGAAGGAAAACTAGCGTTTAAATGCCAGCCAGGGTACCTGGCTGGGCGTTAAACGCACAAAAAGGTAGCATTTTGGACGTTAAACGCCAGAATGGATGCCATTCTAGGCGTTTAACGCCAAAAGGACACTAGAGGGAAGATTTTGTTTTTAATTCAAATCTTTTTCAAATATTCATAATTTTTCAAAATCAAATCTTTTTCAAATCATATCTTTTCAATCATATCTTTTCAAAATCAATTTCTTTCCATTTTTTAATTATTATTATTTTTGAAAATTCTTGTTACAATTAGTGATTTAATTCAAAATTTTCAAGTTGTTACTTGCCTATTAAGAAAGGATCAAAAGTTTTAATTCTAGAATCATATCTTCCAATTTCTTGTTAGACAAGTAATCAACTTTAATTTTAAAAACTTTCTTCTTTTAAATTTGATTCTCAATCATATCTTCTCAATCATGTCTTTTCAATCACATCTTTTTCAAAATTAAGTTTCAATCATATCTTTTTTATTTCTAATTTCAAAATCTTTTTCAAAAATCACTTAATTTCTTTCCCAATCTTAGTTTTCGAAAATCAATTACCAAATTTTCAAAATTTCTTTTAATTATTTCAAAATCTTTTACTTTAATTTCGAAAATTCTTCCCCTCTTCTCACACCCTTCTATTTAAGGACTAAAACTCCTCCTCAATATGCAATTCGAACTCTATCTCCCTTGATAAGTTCGAATTCTCTCTTCTCTACCTCCTCCTTCTATTCTTCTTTTCCTCTGACACCTCAAGGAATCTCTATACTGTGACATAGAGGATTCCATATTTTCTTCTTCTCTCTTTTCATATGAGTAGGAGTAAGGACAAGGGCATTCTTGTTGAAGCTGATCCTGAACCTGAAAGGACCTTGAAGAGAAAGCTAAGAGAAGCTAAAGCACAACTCTCTATAGAGGACCTAACAGAGCTTTTCAAACAAGAAGAAGACATGGCAGCCGAAAACAACAACAATGCCAACAATGCAAGGAATGTGCTTGGTGACTTTACTGCACCTACTCCTGATTTTTATGGGAGAAGCATCTCAATCCCTGCCATTGGAGAAAACAACTTTGAGCTTAAGCCTCAATTAGTATCTCTGATGCAACAGAATTGCAAGTTTCATGGACTTCCATTGGAAGATCCTCATCAGTTCTTAGCTGAATTCTTGCAAATCTGTGACACTGTCAAGACCAATGGGGTTGATCCCGAGGTCTATAGACTTATGCTTTTTCCCTTTGTGTAAGAGACAGAGCTAGAACATGGTTGGATTCACAACCTAAAAAAAAGCCTGAACTCTTGGGAAAAGCTAGTCAATGCCTTCTTGGCAAAGTTCTTTCCACCTCAAAAATTGAGCAAGCTTAGAGTGGAAGTCCAAACCTTCAGACATAAGGAAGGTGAATCCCTCTATAAAGCTTAGGAAAGATACAAGCAATTGATCAGAATGTGTCCTTCTGACATGTTTTCAGAATGGAGCATCATAGGTATCTTCTATGATGGTCTATCTGAACTGTCCAAGATGTCATTGGACAGCTCTGCTGGAGGATCTCTTCATCTGAAGAAGACGCCTGCAGAAGCTCAAAAACTCATTGAAATGGTTGCGAATAACCAATTCATGTACACTTCTGAAAGGAATCCTGTGAATAATGGGACAAATCAGAAGAAATGAGTTCTTGAGATTGATACTCTGAATGCCATATTGGCTCAGAACAAAATATTGACTCAACAAGTCAGTATGATTTCTCAAAGCCTGTCTGGAATGCAAGCAGCGACAGGCAGTACCAAAGAAGCTTCATCTGAAGAAGAAGCTTATGATCTTGAGAACCCAGCAATGGAAGAGGTGAATTACATGGGAGAACCCTATGGAAACTACTATAATCCTTCATGGAGAAACCTCTCATGGAAGGATCAACAGAGGCCTTAACAAGGCTTCAACAACAATAATGGTGGAAGAAATAGGTTTAGCAATAGTAAGCCTTTTCCATTATCTTCTCAGCAACAGACAGAGAATTCTAAGAGCCACTCTGACTTAGCAACCATAGTCTCTGATCTAATTAAAACCACTCAAAGTTTTATGACTGAAACAAGGTCCTCCATTAGAAATTTGGAGGCACAAGTGGGTCAGCTGAGTAAGAAAGTTACTGAACTCCTTCCTAGTACTCTTCCAAGTAATATAGAAGAGAATCTAAAAGGAGAGTGCAAGGCTATCACCACAACCCACATGGCCGAACCTGGAGAGGAGGAAGAGGCAGTGATCTCCATTGAGGAAGACCTCAATAGACGTCCACTGGCCTCCATGGAGTTCCCTGATGAGGAACCATGGGAATCTGAGGCTCATACAGAGACCATTGAGATTCCATTGAATTTACTTTTGCCATTCATGAGCTCTGATGAGTATTCTTCCTCTGAAGAGGATGAAGATGTTACTAAAAAGCAAGTTGCTAAGTACCATGGAGCAATCATGAAGCTAAATTCCAAGCTATTTGGTAATGAGACTTGGGAGGATGAACCCCCCTTGCTCACCAAAGAACTGGATGACTTGACTAGGCAGAAATTACCTCTGAAGAGACAAGATCCTGGAAAGTTCTCAATACCTTGTACCATAGGCGCCATGACCTTTAAAAAGGCTCTGTGTGACCTAGGGTCAAGCATAAACCTCATGCCTCTCTCTGTAATAGCGAAACTAGGAATTTTTGAGGTTCAAGCTGCAAGAATCTCATTAGAGATGGCAGACAATTCAAGGAAACAAGCTTATGGACTTGTAGAGGATGTCTTGGTAAAGGTTGAAGACCATTACATTCCTACTGATTTCATAATCTTAGAGACTGGAAAGTGTATGGATGAATCCATCATCCTTGGCAGACCCTTCCTAGACATAGCAAAAGCTGTGATTGATGTTGACAGAGGAGAATTGGTCCTTCAAGTGAATGAGGACTCCCTTGTGTTTAAAGCTCAAGGATCTCCCTCTGTAATCATGGAGAAGAAGCATGAAAAGCTTCTCTCAATGCAGAGTCAAACAGAGCCCCCACATTCAAACTCTAAGTTTGGTGTTGGGAGGCCATGCTCTGAGTATCTGTGAGGCTCGATAAGAGCCCACTGTCAAGCTATTGACATTAAAGAAGCGCTTGTTGGGAGGCAACCCAATTTTTACTTATCTATGTTAAATTTCTATTTTTTATTGTTATTTTATGTTTTCTGTAGGTTGATGATCATGTGAAGTCACAAAAACAACTAAAAAAGCAAAAACAGAATGAAAAATAGTATTAAAAACAGAACACCCTGGAGGAGAAACTTACTGGCGTTTAAACGCCAGTAAGGGTAGCAGAATGGGCGTTAAACGCCCAGTCTGGCACCATTCTGGGCGTTTAACGCCAGAAAAGGGTAAGAAGCTGGCGTTAAACGTCAGAAATGGGCAGCAACCTGGCGTTTAACGCCAGGATTGGCAGAGAAGGGCGTTTTGTACGCCACTTGGTGCAGGGATGAAAAATCCTTGACACCTCAAGATCTATGGACCCCACAGGATCCCTACCAACCTCAACTCACTCTCTCTCTTCTTCACACCTTTTCATAATACTCTTTCCTAAAAACCCCTCACCTATCAAATCCTACCCTATTCTCCATAAACCCTTCACCAATCCACATCCATCCATCATAAAACCCTACCTACCTCACCTTTCAAATTCAAACCACTTTCCCTCCCAAACCCAACCTATATGGCCGAACCCTAACCCTCTCTCCACCCCTATATAAACCCATCTTCACTCCTTCATTTTCACACAACATAAACACTACTTCTCCCCCTTGGCCAAAATACTAACCCACCTCCATCTCCTCTATTTCTTCTTCTTCTACTCTCTTCTTTCTTCTTTTGCTCGAGGACGAACAAATCTTCTAAGTTTGGTGTGGTAAAAGCATTGCTTTTTATTTTTCCATAACCATTTATGGCACCAAAGGCCAGAGAAACCTCTAGAAAGAGGAAAGAGAAGGCAAAAGCTTCCACCTCCAAGTCATGAGAGATGGAGAGATTCATCTCAAAGGTGCATCAAAACCACTTCTATGAAGTTGTGGCCATGAAGAAGGTGACCCCCGAGGTCCCTTTCAAACTCAAAAAGGGTGAATATCCGAAGATCCAATATGAGATTCAAAGAAGAGGTTGGGAAGTTCTCACCAACCCCATTCAACAAGTCAGAATCTTAATGGTTCAAGAGTTCTATGGCAATACATAGATCACCAAGAACCATGATCAAAGTGTGAACCCGGACCCTAAGAATTGCCTTACAATGGTCCGAAGGAAATACTTAGATTTCAGTCCGGAAAATGTAAGGCTGGCATTCAACTTGCCCATGATACAAGGAGATGCACATCCCTACACTAGAAGGGTCAACTTTGATCAAAGGTTGGACCAAGTCCTCATAGACATTTGTGAAGAGGGCGCTCAATGGAAGAGAGATTCAAGAGGGAAGCCGATTCAACTAAGAAGGCATGACCTCAAGCCCGTGGCTAGGGGATGGTTGGAGTTCATCTAACGCTCAATCATTCCCACTAGCAACCGGTCTGAAGTTACTATAGACCGAGCTATCATGATTCATAGCATCATGATTAGAGAGGAAGTAGAAGTTCATGAGGTTATATCCCAAGAACTCTACAAAGTGGCGGACAAGTCCTCTACTTTGGCAAGGTTAGCCTTCCCTCATCTTATTTGTCACCTTTGCAATTCAGCTGGAATTGACATAGAAGAAGACATCCTCATTGATGAGGACAAGCCCATCACTAAGAAAAGGATGGAGCAAACAAGAGATCCCACTTATGGACAAGAGCATGAGGAAATTCCTCATCATGAAATTCTTGAGATACCTCAAGGGATGCATTTTCCTCCACAAAACTATTGGGAGCAAATTAACACCTCCCTAGGAGAATTAAGTTCCAATATGGGACAACTAAGGGTGGAGCACCAAGAGCATTCCATCCTCCTCCATGAAATTAGAGAAGACCAAAGAACCATGAGAGAGGAGCAACAAAGGCAATGAAGAGATATTGAGGAGCTCAAGCACTCCATTAGATCTTTAAGAGGAAGAACAAGCCGCCATCACTAAGGTGGACCCGTTCTTTAATTTTCTTGTTCTTTATTTTCTGTTTTTCAAATTTTTATGCTTTATGTTTATTTATGTTTGTGTCTTTATTACATGATCACTAGTGTCTAAGTGTCTATGCCTTAAAGCTATGAAAATAAATCCATTACCTTTCTTAAATGGAAAATTTTTTTAATTGAAAAAGAAAAAGAGGTACATGAATTTCAAATTTTAAAACAGTTTAATTATTTTGATGTGGTGGCAATACTATTGTTTTTCTGAATGAATGCTTGAACAGTGCATATTTTTGAAATTGTTGTTCATGAATGTTAAAATTGTTGGCTCTTGAAAGAATGATGGAAAAGGAGAAATGTTATTTGATAATCTGAAAAATCATAAAAATGATTCTTGAAGCAAGAAAAAGCAGTGAAAAGCTTGCAGAAAAAAATATATATGCGAAAAAAAAGAAGAAAAAAAAAGAGAAAAAGCAAGCAGAAAAAGCCAATAGCCCCTTAAACCAAAAGGCAAGGGTAAAATAAAAAGGATCCAAGGCTTTGAGCATCAGTGGATAGGAGGGCCCACAAGAATAAAATCCTGGCCTAAGCGGCTAAACCAAGCTATCCCTAACCATGTGCTTGTGGCGTGAAGGTGTCAAGTGAAAACTTGAGACTGAGCAGTTAAAGTCGTGGTCCAAAGCAAAAAAAAAGAGTGTGCTTAAGAGTTCTGGACACTTCTAATTGGGGACTCTAGCAAAGCTGAGTCACAATCTGAAAAGGTTCACCCAGTTATGTGTCTGTGGCATTTATGTATCCGGTGGTAATACTGGAAAAAAAAATGCTTAGGGTCACGGCCAAAACTCATAAAGTAGCTGTGTTCAAGAATCAACATACTTAACTAGGAGAATCAATAACACTATCTGGATTTTGAGTTCCTATAGAAGCCAATCATTCTAAACTTCAAAGGATAAAGTGAGATGCCAAAACTGTTCAGAAGCAAAAAGCTAAAAGCCCCGCTCATCTAATTAATACTGATCTTCATAGATGTTTTCAGAATTCACTGTATATTCTCTTCTTTTTTACCTTTTTGATTTTTAGTTGCTTGGGGACAAGCAACAATTTAAGTTCGGTGTTGTGATGAGCGGATAATTTATACGCTTTTTAGCATTGTTTTTAGTATGTTTTAGTATATTTTAGTTAGTTTTTATTATATTTTTATTAGTTTTTAAATAAAAATCACATTTCTGGACTTTACTTTGAGTTTGTGTGTTTTTCTGTGATTTCAGGTATTTTCTGGCTGAAATTGAGGGACCTGAGCAAAAATCTGATTCAGAGGCTGAAAAAGGACTGCAGATGTTGTTGGATTCTGACCTCCCTGCACTCAAAGTGGATTTTCTGGAGCTACAGATACCCAATTGGCACACTCTCAATTGCGTTGGAAAGTAGACATCCTGGGCTTTCCCGTAATATATAATAGTTCATACTTTGCCCAAGATTTGATGGCCCAAACCGGCGTTCCAAGTCAGCATAAAAATTCTGGTGTTAAAACGCCAGAACTGGCATAAAAGCTGGAGTTAAACGCCTAAACTGGCACAAAAGCTAGCGTTTAACTCCAAGAAAAGTCTCTACACATGAAAGCTTCAATGCTCAACCCAAGCACACACCAAGTGGGCCCGAAAGAAGATTTCTGCATTAATTACCTATTTCTGTAACCCAAGGCTACTAGTTTTCTATAAATAGGACTTTTTGCTATTGTATTTTCATATAACTTTACAGATACTTTGATAGACCTTTTCACGTTTGGGGGCTGGCCTCACGGCCATGCCTGGACCTTTTGTTCTTATGTATTCTCAATGGTGGAGTTTCTACACACCATAGATTAAGGTGTGGAGCTCTGCTGTTCTTCATGAATTAATACAATTACTATTGTTCTTCTATTCAATTCACGCCTGCTTCTTCTCTAAGATATTCATTCGTTCTTCAACTTGATGAATGTGATGATCCGTGACACTCATCATTATTCTCACCTATGAACATGTGCCTGACAACCATCTCTGTTCTACTAGCAATGGCTTGAATGCGTATCTCTTGGGTTTCTAATCTAAGATTGGAACCTTCGTGGTATAGGCTAGAATTATTGGCGGTCATTCTTGAGATCCGAAAAGTCTAAACCTTGTCTGTGGTATTCCGAGTAGGATCTGGGAAGGGATGACTGTGACGAGCATCAAACTCGCTATTGTTGGGCGTGTGACAGACGCAAAAGGATCAATGGATCCTATTCCAACATGATCGAGAACCGACAGATGATTAGCCGTGCGGTGACAGTGCATTTGGAATATTTTCACCGAGAGGATGGGAAGTAGCCATTGACAACGGTGATGCCCAACATAAAGCTTGCCATGGAAAGGAGTATGAATGATTGTAAGAAGGCAATAGGAAAGTAGAAGTTTAGGAAGAACAAAGCATCTTCATACGCTTATCTGAAATGTCTACCAATGAATTACATAAGTATCTCTATCCTAGTTTATGTTTTATTCATCTTTTAATTATCAATTCTCCATAACCATTTGAATCTGCCTGACTGAGATTTACAAGATGACCAGAGCTTGCTTCAAGCCAACAGTCTCCGTGGGATCGACCCTTACTCACGTAAGGTTTATTACTTGGACGACCCAGTGCACTTGCTGGTTAGTTGTGCGGAATTGTGACAAAGTATGATTCACGTTTGAGAGCTCCAAGTCTTTGGCGCCATTGTTGATGATCACAATTTCGTGCACCAACCTCCCCCCAAGCCATTACCATCCAACACAACATTCAAGTGGGTCATATTCTTATCCTTAAACTCTACCTTCCCACTTGAATATGGTCTACCTGAAACGGATGGACAACTTAGAGCTATCTGCGGTTTTAAGAGTAAAAGGGAGATAGTTAATGGTTTGCAACACCATCCTAGGTTCGTTATGGTTGGAAGCTCAAGGCCTAATTGCAAAGTTTGGTATAATTCTCAATTGATTGGGTCTAGGAGGATGTTTGGCTACTTAAATGAGAATTCCAAGGCTAAACCGCCCGGATGGAATCATGATGATCAACTTGAAGATGGGTGTAGAAACAAGATTTGGGATCCGGGAATATATGAGGATCAATTTTGGGAGCTCAGAGCTTGTGAAGAACTCCATCAAACCTTGAGGAATTTACTTGGTATTGATAGAGCTTATTGGAAGTCCAAGCGTTGGTGGCAGTTTCAAGATGAGTTCAAGCACAAGCCACCATGACAAGGAGCTTGCCAAATGTCCAACTTAAGGACAATAACTAAAAGTGCTAGGTGGGAGACAACCCACCATGGTATGATCCTCCTTTTTTATTAGTTTTAATTTATTTCTGTCAGTCTTAATTTCCAGTTCTGCATATTTACTTTTATTTTGGAATAAAAAAAATTGCGATCGACGCGTAAGCGTCGATGACGCGCACGCATCACATGCAGGTTCGCAATATTAATAACATGAACAGAGAGTTGTGATAGAGACGCGCGGGAGGGGTGCGTGGCGCACAAGCCACCCCACGCGTACGCGTCCCCTGCAAATTTTTCAACCCACGCGTAAGCGTCAGCGACGTGTACGCGTGGGCATGAAAATCGGTGTAAAGAGCAAATTGAACAGAAAGTTGGGCTGCCACTGTGTTGGAATCACGCGAGTTGTCACGCGCATGCGTGACCGACTCTCGCGCGTTCCTTTTCTTCTTCGGGCACCCACGCGTACGCATAGGCAACGCTTACGCGTCGCATGGCCATTTCAGTTTTCATGCGTACGCGTGATGCACGCTGAAAGAGCAGAACTCTCGCGCGATCTAGAATTTTCACAAATAAATTCGCGTTGTAAGTATAGCTTCTAGACCGACAAGAATTCCTTTCTTACAAAAGTTTGGTTGTCACAAGTAACAAAACCCAATAAAATTTTATAACCGAAGTATTTAAACCTCGGGTCGTCTTCTCAAGGAATTGCAGGGAAGTGTTCTTATTATCGGTCATGAGTTTTGTAAATTGGGGGTTTTTGAAATAAAGAGCAAGTAATTTAAATGACAAGAAAAATAAATTAATAATAATAAAGTCTCTTGGCAAGGTATAAGAATTTGGAATTTCTATCCTAGTTATCCTTATCAGATGTGACGATAATCGGGTTTTAATCCCACTTAGTTAAGTCAAGTAGACTAATTAGCTTGATCCTCAAGTCCTAGTCAATCTCTGTGGGAAGACTAGCTTTAGAGCGATCTAGATCAATTAGTAATCTGCCAATTTCAACCACTGCTGAGTTTGACAACTCAAGTGTTACCAATTACTTAACCAAAGTCAAAAGGAAGAAAATACTTAAATTAAATTAAAAGTATCCATATAAATAAAGCAAAATAAAGTTAAATCTGAAATACCTCAAAATATATTAAATATAAAACCAATCTAAACAATAAGAGTTCATAAACCAATTTGAGAAAATAAATAAAAAGAATATTAAACCTGGAAATTGAGAAGGAATAGTCCTAAATTCTTTAAGAGGAATCCTAATCCTAAATCCTAAGAGAGAGGAGAGAACCTCTCTCTCTAAAAACTACATCCAAATTATGAAAAGTGAATAATGGAAGATCTCCCTATGAATGGATGCATTCCCTCACTTTATAGCCTCTAGTATGTGTTTCTGGATTTGGATCTGGGCCAAAAAGGGTTTCAGAAATCGCTGGGGGCATTTTCTGCAGTTTCTGCACGTGTCGTCTGTCACGCGTGCGCGTGGGTCACGCGTTCGCGTCATCCGGAGTTTTTTCTGGTCACGCGTACGCGTCAGTTACGCGTTCGCGTCGTATGCGTTCTGCTCAAGTTACGCGTCCGCGTCATTCATGCGTTCGCGTCGATTGTGTTTTGCGCCAGGCACGCGACCGCGTCGTATGCGTTCTGCTCAAGTCACGTGTCCGCGTCGTTCATGTGTTCGCGTCGCTGCCTTCTCTTCAAACTCCATTTTTATGCTTTCCTTCCATTTTTGTATGTTTCTTTTCTGTCCTCTAAGCCATTCCTGCCCTATGAAACCTGAAAATACTTAACACACAAATCACGGCATCGAATGGTAATAAGGGATAATTAATTTTAATATTAATAAAGCATAGGAAACATGTTTTCATAAATCTCATAAAATGAGGAAGGAATGGTAAAACCATACAATTTATATGAATAATTGGGTGAAGACTTGATAAAAACACTTAATTTCAGTACAAGATACATCATAAAATAGGGGTTTATCAACCTCCCCACACTTAGACAATAGCATGTCCTCATGCTAAATCCAAGAGAAAGAGTAAGGTAAAGTGGTAGAATTTCATGCATGATGCACGGAAACTTGTCCTTTAACAAATCTCCCTCGGCAAGTATACCGAATTGTCGTCAAGTAAAAACTCACAATAGAGTGAGGTCGAATCCCACAGGGATTGATTGGTCAAGCAACTTTAATTGGAAGAATGCTCTAGTTGAGCTAAGCGGAAATTGGGTTGAGAATTGCAGGAAATTAAATGGCAGGAAAGTAAATTGTAGAAAATAAATGACGGAAGGTAAATTGGAGAATCTTAAATGGGGAAGTGGAGTTTAGCATGAAAGTAAATAGCAGAAAGTAAAGAGAATGGGTAAGATCAGAAATGGGGAGTTCATTGGGCTTAGGAGATGTTGCATTCTCCGGATCAAGTTCATTTTCATCTCTTCCTCAATCAATGCATTCATTGATCTCCTTGGCAATCTTAAGTGATTGAATTCCAATTCCTTGGTAATTCAATCTCTCAAATCAGATCAATAGCCAATTCCTTGGTCTAATTGCTCATGAGAAGAGATGAAGTGTGGTCACTGATTATACCACATGTATTTTCAAGTCAAAGTATTGGGAGAATTATATGTCATCATATCCGCCCAAACCCCAATTTGGTCCAACATGAGAAAGCAATTCTAGCATGATCTCTTCATTCCTCTTCCAAGGTTCAGAAGAGATCCAAGTATGAATAGCTTCTTTTCCAAGATAACTACTCAATTGGATGAAGATTGAAAGCTTTCTAGTAAAATCAAGAGAAAAGAGAGAAGAAGGATAATGAAAACTATTATTGATCCATCAAATTACAACAGAGCTCCCTAACCCAATGAAAGGGGTTTAGTTGTTCATAGCTCTGGGAATGAAAAGCATAGATGGAGAGTACATTCTGAGAATTAAACAAAAAGTTGCAGAGAAAGTAAAATACAGAGAGTAATTCTAATAATGCCAAAAGCTCCTCTTCTAGTTCAAAGCTCTCCTTATTTATACTATTCTTCTGATCTTCTAGTTGGCTCTTCAAGTCTTGGATATGGGCTTTTGGATCTTGAGTTGAAGCAGTTATCTTCTTCAGTGGGCTTTGCTTTACTTGCAGAGAGAAAGTGTGAAGTAAGCAGGGATTCTAGCTTAGGACGTTAGTGGCGTTAACGTTAAGTGAAAGTGTGGGTTCGAGAACGTTAGTGACAATCACCTTTTTCACTAACGTTTCTAACCCAAGAATTGTCCACGTTAACTTCAACGTTAGTGGCACCAACGTGACCACTAACGTTGCCTCTTGGTCCTTCGCACACGTTATTGGGACTTACTTTTTCCAATAACGTTGATAATCCTCCTTTCTCCCTACGTTAGAGTTCATGTTAGTGTGGCTAACGTGACCTTTAACTTAGGCTTGCCACATCTTTGAGAACGTTAGTGAGACTTACCTTTGTCACTAACGTTCCAAAATGCCCCTACTTCCCACGTTAGAGTTCATGTTAACTAGGTTAACGTGGCTTCTAACGTGGTATTGCTAGCCATCTCCAACGTTAGTGACAAAGGTGAGTGTCACTAACGTTAGCTCATCATCCCTTTTACTCACGTTATCTTCCACGTTAATGTAGTTAACGTGGGAGTTAACGTGGCTCATAGTGGCTCATCCCAACGTTAGTGACAAAGGTGAGTGTCACTAACGTTGGCGATTCTTTGCTTCCTCCACATTAGAGTCCACGTTAACTGAGTTAACGTGGCAATTTACGTGGCTCAAAGTGGCTTAGCTCAACGTTAGTGACAAAGGTGAGTGTCACTAACGTTGTTCATTCTTTTGTTTCCCCATGTTAGAGTCCACGTTAACTGAGTTAACGTGGCTCTTAACGTGGCCAATATGAGCTTGGTCCAACGTTAGTGACAAAGGTGAGTGTCACTAATGTTGGCTTCATTTTCTTCTTCCACGTTAACTACCACGTTAATGTAGTTAACGTGGCAATTAACGTGGGCTATGATGGCTTCGAGGACGTTATTGGTGATTACTTTTCTCATTAACGTTGCAAGCTAGCTCCCCTTCCACGTTAGAGGTCACGTTAGTTAGACTAACGTGGCTGCTAACGTGGTTCTTCCTTGCTTCCTTTGTCCTGAAATCAAGCAATAAAGTGCATCAAAGTTCTAGTCCAAGTTATGAGACATGCATCATCTAATTTGTCATTCAATTCATGCATAATTCTCATGAAATCATGTAAAATTCACAATGTTTGCTTGAATCAAGACGTAAGTGATTATTTACCCAAAACTTGCTTATTTCTTAAGAAAATGCATGAAACTACCTTAAAACCATAAAGAAAAGGTTAGTAAAACTGGCCAAAATGCCCTGGCATCAATGCAATGCAATCTATTCTAAATGTAACTACCTGAATGAATCATGCAATTCTAATTATCATCCACCTATGTATATATAAAGCATACATGTGGTTAGTTTGCTTCATATTTTCAAGGAATCATATATGTACAAGTAAGGCCAAACCAAATTAAAACATGTTCACAATTGAGTTGGGTTAAAATATTTCATAAACTTGCAAGACAATTAATCAATTTAAATATGGATATATGGGAATGAGCTATTGAACCCTAACTGGATTTGTGTTTACTCTCTAGTCACTCAGTGTTTGGGGTTAATCACTCTATTCTTTTCTATTCATGCTTTTCAAAACTTTGTTCTCCATCTAACCAATCAACAAATATTGAATACAGGCATACAAAAATCATGAGATCTTTTTCAAGGTTGTAATAGGGCCAAGGTAAAGGTAAGGGTATACGTATAAGGCTAAGTGAGCTAACAAAGTGAATCCTTGATTAGTCTAAGATTTCACCTAACATATACATATTTTATATAATTTAAAATGCTTTACCTAGCTACCCAAACTTTTCCCACTTTTGTGTTACATGCTCATGTATTAAATTTACTTTTGAATTTTGTCCCATGTGCATTGATTCTTTTATTTTGCATTGGGGGTAAATTTTTTTTGTATCCCCTTATTTAATTACTTAAAAGTTTTTTTTAATGCACATGGTAATTTAATTAATTTGGTTTCACATGAGCATGCTTCCAAAATCCTTATTATTTTATTGAATTAATCTTTTCCTATCAACCCATGTTCCCATGTTTCCCCACACTTAGTGTGCACCACAATTTCTATCTTAAGCTAACCAAGGATTCAACTTGGGATTTTTTTTATTTGTTTTTCTACTTAAGGCTAGTGATGTGGTTATAGAATAAGAGGGGATTAAAAAGGGTCAAGGGGGCTAGCAAGGGTGATGTAGAAGGTAAGCTTATTTGGGATAAGTGTGCAATTTAAATAATGGCCTCAATCATCTATTGGTATGTATTTATATTCTATATTGGACATATAGATTGAAACAAAGTAAAGGTCACCAAAATAAAAAGAAGGGCGAACACACAAGAATGAAATAATTATGGTTAGACAATGTAACCATACAATTAAGCTCAAAAACTTACAGGTTGTGTGTTCATTGGCTCGAAAACCATATATCAGTTATGTATGTCATGCAAGTAGAAATCAAGAGTTCCCATTATGCTCAATGTGGATCTTAGGGTGGCCCTTAAAATCTTAGTGTTGTTCCTTGAAAAATGTTGTATAAATTAACTAACATGTAATGCTATATATATACAAGGTGTGTGGATGTTTTGAATCTGTTAAAGTCTCTAGTTTACTCCCTTTATTTTCAATTAAATCAAACTATTATATGCTAAAAAGGAAAACTATACTGATTAATCCACATATTCTATAACTAATAAGTTTAGAATTGCAAACTAAGCTAAATATCTAAGATATAAACTAAAGTGCAAAATGCGAAAATAAAGTAAAAATACAGTAAAAGAACAATGTGCAAGTACTGAAAGATACAAATAAAAATAAAATAAAAATATAGAAAAATAACAAGATAGGATAAAAAGAGTTTGAAAAGTGGTTCACCAAAAAGATTCGCCAGAGATGGCGACCTCCCCACACTTAAATAATAGCATCGTCCTCGATGCTCACTCAAGCTGGGTGTGAAGAAGTGTCATCTCCGGAAGGATGTGCTGTTGGTGTCTCTGCTGGGCATGTGTCTCCTCCTCATGATCGCTTGCCTCCGCCTCAGATGTATCAGAAGGGGTGTCAGGCTCGGAGGGGATGTCGCTGTCGGATCGGATCATCAACTTAAGGTGCTTATAGTGCCGCTTGTGGCGGCGTTCCATCTGATCCAGGCGAGCAAAGAGTCGATGCACCAAATGATAAACAGGCTCAGGAGCAGGTAGAGGTGCAGTGGATGGGGATGGGGCTGTGGATGCTGAAGGGGCAGCTGAAGAGGTGGCTGCCTCAGCAGAATCAGGGAGGAAAGGTGGCCTGTAACCAAATGCCAGAAACTTCCTGCTGTGAGGAATGATCTTCTTGCAATCTGCAACAGTCGGCTTCACATCGGCCAGCTCCCAAGGCACGTAAGCTCGGCGGCCTAGCTGGGTGATCAGATAAGGAAAAGGGAGAGTGCCTCTGACATGGGCCTTGGCCATATAATATCGGATGAAACGTGGAAGATACAGGTCCTTACCCTCTATCACACACCAGATGAGGGTGATCATAGCAGCGTGCAGCTCTGTCTCATGAGTGCTCGGCATCACATAGTTGCTCAGAATCTGGTGCCAGAGCCGAGCCTCATCATTCAAATATATCAGCTTGATTCCTTTAGGCATCATTGTATTCTTTCCCATGACCCATGGGACAGTTGGATCAAGGGCTATTCTCTGCCTGACAGCATCCCAGTCAAATCTCATAAATCTCATATCCTCTTCAGCCTTTTGGTAACCGTCAGGCTGATCTGACTTAGGCTGAAGGTGGAGGATGTCCTCAATAGCTTCCTCAGTGACTAAAATCTGTTTCCCTCTGAGGTACACTGCATCCAGGGAAGTCTTGAAATAGTTATAGTAAAATTCTCTGACTCAGGATGCATTGACCTCTATCAAGTTTCGTTCCAAGAAGAACCAGCCTCTCTGTTTTATCTGTTCAGAGGTGTATTGCTGTAGTTCTTTTGGAAATGGCAAACACTGGATACTTAAGCTCACAGTATCTGTTTGCAAATTTAACTAGATCTGTGGCGATGAGGAGCTGATCAGCCTTCTCCTGCGGGGTAAAGTGCTTTTTCCGCCAGGAGTCATCATGGAGGATATCCAAAATAGTGCTAGAGGATTCTCCTCGTTTTTATTTGCTAGTGGTTGCCTTGCCTTTTCCTTTCCTCACGAGATCAGACATCCTGAAAAGCAGAAATAGCAGGATATAATTGAAGACTAAAGCAGGAAAACAAGTAGGCAAATAGGATTTATCAATGTAAGCATAAAGGCAAACGAGCAATAGAATTATGAAATGAGTGAAATATATGTATATTTTCGACTGTTTGTGAGTGAAAAATCTGAGATGAAAAAATTACAATCTAAAATATATTATAAGTGGAATTTAATTAGGAAAAACAGTAATCATGCCTTGAGTTAGAAAGTTAAAGTAGTTAGTTAAAAATCGAAAAGAGAAGTTTGAAAGTTAAAATGGTTTGGAGTGAAAAAGGAGGAGTTAAAGTAAGTGGCATGAGAATGGTTTCTTAGTTAACAAGAATTGCACAAACTTGAAGAATAAGCAACTCATATTCAAGCAAGGATTGCAAGTTATTGATGATAATTCATATAGATGAAGGAGGTGTAAAATGAGAATGAAATCATCAATAAGCAAATGGAAACTTAGGGAAGCATAAAGAATGAGAATGCTAGCCCGTTCATTCATAAATTGATTTGGTTGTAGCCAAGTAATGCAAAATACACGTCATATGCGTTCTGCTCAAGTCACACGTCCACGTCGTCCATGCGTTCGCGTCGATTGTGTTTTGCGCCAGGCACGTGATGCCAGGGCATTTTGGCCAGTTTCACTGACCTTTTCTTTACTGTTTTTAAGGTAGTTTCATAAATTTTCTTAGGAAATAAGCTAGTTTTGGGTGGATATTCACTTACATCTTGATTCAAGCATACATTATGCATTCTACATGATTTCATCAAGATTTTGCATGAATTATATGATAAATTGGATGATGCATGATCCATGATTAAGAGCAAGACTTTGATGCACTTTGTTTGATTGATTTCAGGCCAAAAGAAGAAGAGAAGAGCCACGTTAGTGGCTACGTTAGTTACACTAACGTGGGCACTAACGTGGAAGGAAGGAAAGCCACAATGTTAGTGAGAAAAGTTAGTGGCATTAACTTTGAAGAAAGGAAATGGAGCCAACGTTAGTAACACTTAACATTATCACTAACGTTGGACCAAGCTCATGAGTGGCCACGTTAGAGTCCACGTTAACCTAGTTAACGTGGCCTCTAACGTTAAGAAGGAAGGGGGGAAGCCAACGTTAGTGACACTCAACATTGTCACTAACGTTGGCCAAAGCACATTAAGCCACGTTAACTCCCACGTTAACCTAGTTAACGTGGAAGCTAACGTGAAGGAACAAAGTGGTCGACAACGTTAGTGACACCCAACATTGTCACTAACGTTGGAAAAACACAAGCCCCCAATGAGAAACGTTGACTCCCACGTTAACCTAGTTAACGTGGAAGCTAACGTGAAGAAAGAAGGTGATCGCCAACGTTAGTGACACCCAACATTGTCACTAACGTTGGAAGGAGCCACACATGCCACCATGAGCCACGTTAACTCCCACGTTAACTTAGTTAACGTGGAAGTTAACGTGGCACCTGACAGCCTGACCATGCCTTCTTCAAACACGCATAACTTGAGCCACAAAACTCCAAATGAGGTGATTCTAGTGGCATTGGAAAGTAGGATTCCAGAGCTTTCCAAGCATATATAGTACTACATGGTTGACACTAAATTTGAGGAAGAAAACCTGCCCCGAAGGTGCAATAATGAACATGGTATCAGCCTGTATTTAGGCCAACTGACCTCTTCACCTTCCAAGAAGTATAACTCGAGTTGTAGAGTTCCAAATGATGCACTTCCAAAAGAATTCAAAAGTAGACATCCAGGGCTTTCCAACAATATATAATAGTATGGGGTGGACACTAAGTTTGACCTTCAGAAACGGGAAATCGCTAGCATTATTGGCAATCAACATTTCCAGTAACGTTGGCATATATGCCAGCGATCATGTCCACTTTAAAGGAGCATAACTTGAGCTACAGAGGTCCAATTGAGGTGATTCCAGTTGCGTTAGAAAGCTGACATTCAGAGCTTTCCAATGATATATAATACTCTATAGTGGGCATGAAATTTGAGCACAAACAAGAGGCATCTTTTAAGCCCCAAAAACACCAACTGGGCAGCAAGTGCAACGTTAGCCACAATAACTTCAGCACTAACGCCACACTTGTAGCGTTAGTGTGGCTAACTTTAGAACTAACTTTAGCACCTGGACCTCAACTTAACTCACTTTCCTCTCAAGTCCACTTCCAAGCTCAACCAAGCAGGCCCACAATTGTCAACCAATCAAGGCCACAAGAAGCATCTAGAATAGGAATTTTCATTTAATTGTAATTTGCTTTTCATTTCATTTTGTAATTTAGGAGAGCCTATATAAAGGCCTTAGTCTTTTAAATGAAAACATCTTAGGCTAGACGAGGCTAGAAATTGGGGAATTGGGGGATGGAAGAGGGGTCTTCGGACTCCCTTCCGTCACACACTTTTCCTTTTCTTTCTTTGTACTTTTCATTTATGAATATTGAATTTTCAGTTTCAATCTTCATCTTTACTTTTCTGTTCTTTCTTTCTTTTCTATTTTTATAGAGCAATGATCAACTAACTTTTTACATTGGGTTAGAGATCTCTATTGTGATTCAATGGATTAAGTGTAGTTCTTATTCTTCTTCTTCTTTCTTTTCTCTTGATTTTACTTGAAAGCTTTCGATCTTCATCCAAATGGATAGTTATCTTGGAAAAGGAGCTATTCAGACTTGGATCTCTTTTGAACCTTGAAAGAGGAATGAAGAGATCAAGCTAGAAATACTTTCTCATGATGGACCAAATTGGGTTTGGATGGATATGTGACTATAATCCTCTCAATACCTGGTTTGGGAAATGCATGTGTTATAATCAGTGACCACACTTCATCTCTTGATCAATTAAGATTGCCAAGGAGATCAATGAATGCATTGATTGAGGAAGAGATGAAAATGAACTTGATCCGGAGGATTGCAATATCTCTTGATCCCAATGTTCATTTTATTTTTAGTTCTTACATTTACTTTTCTTGTCATTTTACTTTTCTGCACTTTATTGCTTTCTTTACTTTTCTGTCAATTTACAATTCCTTGTTGCTTATCACTCCAATCTGATTCGTCTAACTAGGATAATTAATCAACCATTGATTGCTTAATCCGTTAATCTCTGTGGGATTCGACCTCACTCTATTGTGAGTTTTACTTGACGACAATTCGGTATACTTGCCGAAGGGGAATTTGTTGAGAGACAAGTTTTCTGTGCATCAAGTTTATGGCGCCGTTGTCGGGGATTAATCGTGATTAACAAACTACCGGTTGATTGATTTACTAGATTAGACACTTTTCTTTTGTCTTTGTTTTCTTTTGTTTCTTTATTTTCTTTTGCTAACCAACTGTTTGTGATATTGCCTCACTGGGAATTTCCTCATCTGTGACAATGGAGATTCCAATTTCTTTTGGTGATTATTGTTTGAGACAGAGCTTTCTGTAGGAAAGAAAGGAGCATCCATCATATTCTAGTCTATCAAATTTCATGGGAAACTCTCCACCACCACAGAATGATTCACTTTACTATGCTCATGGTGGGTGGGAGTATCAAGAACATAAAATGGGGTGCTTCCCAGGGTCACAAAATGGTCCATATTTTGATGACTTTGATCACTACTCAAGTTGTGGCTGGCAAGATCAAAGTCAAAGAGATTTCACTCATTCATACCCCATTCATCAAGAGCCATCACTTCTCAATTATACAACCTCACCTCCAAGTTTCACATGCCTAAATCTTTCATCATTTGAGTATGCCTCAGCACAAAAGTCTATCCAAAATCCATACAATTCATTTCACCATCCACAAAACTCAATCCACTACCCACAAGAGTCACACCACTTTCAGAACACAACCACAAAACAACCAATTCCATTCACAAACCAACCCCGCCCAACCATTACAACCTACCCAACCACCTTTAGATAGACTTGCTAGGATGGAACTCTTCATGGAAGGGCTCAAAAGAAGTAGAGAAGAAGAGAGACTCGTTAGGATAGAGCTCCTCCTTGAAAAATTAATAAAGACAAATGAAGAGGAGAAAATAGCAAGAAGGGACCATGAAGAAAAATTGAGATAGAATACACAACTCTATTCTGAAGAACAATTCATTGAAGAGCTGAGAGCACAAAGAGAGACCACTTCACTCTCTCCAAAAACAGAGGAGTTCATTCAAAGGTCAAGAAAAAGGGAGGAAGTCAATCAAGGGAGCCCACACTCCAATGAAACAGAGAGTTGCATAGAGGGTGAGTTCATTGAACCACCAATTCAAGAAGTTCTTGATGAAGAAGATGCTCCGACCATCATACAATACCCAAGTCCTGAAATCAAGGTGGTAAAGGCAATCAACATGAACACTAACAAAAGGATGGTGACCAAGAAAAGAAGGACAATATTCATGAAGAAGAAAAGGTCAACCACAAGCCATCCCACCCCTACCCCAACAAGCAAGTTTACTCAAGCTAACAACAGAAGAAGGCTTGCTGGGGAGAGGCACTCAAAACAAGGGGCATTAGCTGGCTCCTCTTTCCTCTTGAGGTCATTCCTCTTAACAAACTAGAAGAAGAGGAAGAAAGTCGTGAACAACTTGTCAAGCTAATGACATTAAAAGAGCGCTTGTTGGGAGGCAACCCAACCGTAGGTAACATTTTCTTGCTTTGCTTAGTTTACTTTCAATAATTTGGCATATGATTGCACTCTAAGTTTGGTGTTGCCATGCAACAATTTAATTTCCAATCTTCACTGGATACTTGCAACAGTCTAAATTGACAGTGGAACACTAAGTTTGGTGTTGCCACTTAACTTTCAAGCAAAGTACCATGCCAACACCACTTATTAATGCAATCACATTGTCTCTGTTTTACTTCTTGTGCTTTTGTTGTGATCCATAATCTTGCTTGCTGAAACACATGCATACTCACACTTTATTTTAAGACATTCATGATCTATCATAAACCCCGTCACCACTGTTTTAATTGTTGCTTGAGTATAAGCAATCATTCTATGTCTGGTGTGGGAAGGGGAAGAATAGGAGGAAAAGGGCAACAACAAGGAAGATAAAATACAAGGTGGTAAAGTTCCTTTCTCCTCTTACTTATTTCCAGCACTTTAATTTTCATGATTGTCTTCTATGTTCTTTGTATGTATGTGTGCTTTCTCCTTGTGAATAAGCATGTCAATTCTGTCTTTTAAACTTTTTATTGATTAAGGCTGTGTTTTCTAGTCTGAATGTCATTACTGCATCCTTACTTTGTTTACTAGTATACTTGTCCCTTTGAATCAAATGAAAAGAGAATGAGTGTTTTTAAAGACCAAAGTAGAATTCATACTATGGAGTAAGTTCATGACTTTATCGTGTGTCATAAGTTAGCTAAGTTGGTTCAACCAGAAGGTGGGAGGACAACTATCTGTCATGAATACTGTGCTTGAGAAACACCCCATGAGACTAGCTAAATAAGAAGATCCTAATAATAAAAAAGGAAAGAACAATAAAGGTTGAAAAATAAAAGAAAAAGAGTATGCAATAAGGCTAGGCACCAATGGTTTTTATCTTGAGGCATGTGTCTGTGGTGCTCCTGTGTGAGGGATCTACTTGGATGAATAAGCTCTTAGGGGTGCCTTATCACTTGGTAACTTGGGTTAACTAACTCGGGATTATCAGCTGAAAGTCCACTATCAAGAGTAACCCTCACTACAGAGCATTTAGTAACCCAAAGAGGTGCTGGACACCAAGGTCTCAAGAAAAGAAAATAAATAAACTATGTGCCTGTGGTGTGTATTTATGGGGGAGAGACTTGAGCAAGTAAGTCCTTAGGGGTGCTTCAACACCTAGCACCTTGAACCAATTGGTTCGGGAGCGTTGGCTGAAAGCTTATTTTAAAGAGTTGCCCCCTTACAGAGCACTTAGCTTAAGAACAAAAATAAGCCCTGAAATGACAACAAAAGGATCAATGAATAAAAGTCTCATGGGATGCAATCACAGTGAGTATTCTAGGACATGATAAAGGTCTGAAAGCCAGGAATGAACCTAAGTTGCTATGCATGAAACCACCCTAAAACCAGGAACATGACTTCCACAAGAATGACTCATTTCTCTTGGCATTCCATTCATCATTCTCTTGTTCTAGTACTTGCTTAGGGACAAGCAAGCTTTAAGTTTGGTGTTGTGATGCCAGGGCATTTTGGCCAGTTTCACTGACCTTTTCTTTACTGTTTTTAAGGTAGTTTCATGCATTTTCTTAGGAAATAAGCTAGTTTTGGGTGGATATTCACTTACATCTTGATTCAAGCATACATTGTGCATTCTATATGATTTCATCAAGATTTTGCATGAATTATATGATAAATTGGATGATGCATGATCCATGATTAAGAGCAAGACTTTGATGCACTTTGTTTGATTGATTTCAGGCCAAAAGAAGAAGAGAAGAGCCACGTTAGTGGCTACGTTAGTTACACTAACGTGGGCACTAACGTGGAAGGAAGGAAAGCCACAACGTTAGTGAGAAAAGTTAGTGGCATTAACTTTGAAGAAAGGAAATGGAGCCAACGTTAGTGACACTTAACATTATCACTAACGTTGGACCAAGCTCATGAGTGGCCACGTTAGAGTCCACGTTAACCTAGTTAACGTGGCCTCTAACGTTAAGAAGGAAGGGGGGAAGCCAACGTTAGTGACACTCAACATTGTCACTAACGTTGGCCAAAGCACATTAAGCCACGTTAACTCCCACGTTAACCTAGTTAACGTGGAAGCTAACGTGAAGGAACAAAGTGGTCGACAACGTTAGTGACACCCAACATTGTCACTAACGTTGGAAGAACACAAGCCCCCAATGAGAAACGTTGATTCCCACGTTAACCTAGTTAACGTGGAAGCTAACGTGAAGAAAGAAGGTGATCGCCAACGTTAGTGACACCCAACATTGTCACTAACGTTGGAAGGAGCCACACATGCCACCATGAGCCATGTTAACTCCCACGTTAACTTAGTTAACGTGGAAGTTAACGTGGCACCTGACAGCCTGACCATGCCTTCTTCAAACACGCATAACTTGAGCCACAAAACTCCAAATGAGGTGATTCCAGTGGCATTGGAAAGTAGGATTCTAGAACTTTCCAAGAATATATAGCACTACATGGTTGACACTAAATTTGAGGAAGAAAACCTGCCCCGAAAGTGTAATAATGAACATGGTATCAGCCTGTATTTAGGCCAACTGACCTCTTCACCTTCCAAGTAGTATAACTCGAGTTGTAGAGTTTCAAATGATGCGCTTTCAAAAGCATTGGAAAGTAGACATCCAGGGCTTTCCAACAATATATAATAGTATGGGGTGGACGCTAAGTTTGACCTTAAGAGATGGGAAATCGCTAGCATTATTGGCAATCAACATTTCCAGTAACGTTGGCATATATGCCAGCGACCATGTCCACTTCAAAGGAGCATAACTTGAGCTACAGAAGTCCAATTGAGGTGATTCCAGTTGCGTTAGAAAGCTGACATTCAGAGCTTTCCAACGATATATAATACTCTATAGTGGGCATGAAATTTGAGCACAAACAAGAGGCATCTTTTAAGCCCCAAAAACACCAACTGGGCAGCAAGTGCAACGTTAGCCACAATAACTTCAGCACTAACGCCACACTTGTAGCGTTAGTGTGGCTAACTTTAGAACTAACTTTAGTACCTGGACCTCAACTTAACTCACTTCCCTCTCAAGTCCACTTCCAAGCTCAACCAAGTAGGCCCACAATTGTCAACCAATCAAGGCCACAAGAAGCATCTAGAATAGGAATTTTCATTTAATTGTAATTTGCTTTTCATTTCATTTTGTAATTTAGGAGAGCCTATATAAAGGCCTTTGTCTTTTAAATGAAAACATCTTAGGCTAGACGAGGCTGAAAATTAGGGAATTGGGGGATGGAAGAGGGGTCTTCGAACTCCCTTCCGTCACACACTTTTCCTTTTCTTTCTTCGTACTTTTCATTTATGAATGTTGAATTTTCAGTTTCAATCTTCATCTTTACTTTTCTGTTCTTTCTTTCTTTTCTATTTTTGTAGAGCAATGATCAACTAACTCTTTACATTGGGTTAGAGAGCTCTATTGTGATTCAATGGATTAAGTGTAGTTCTTATTCTTCTTCTTCTTTCTTTTCTCTTGATTTTACTTGAAAGCTTTCAATCTTCATCCAATTGGATAGTTATCTTGGAAAAGGAGCTATTCAGACTTGGATCTCTTTTGAACCTTGAAAGAGGAATGAAGAGATCAAGCTAGAAATGCTTTCTCATGCTGGACCAAATTGGGTTTGGATGGATATGTGACTATAATCCTCTCAATACCTGGTTTGGGAAATGCATGTGGTATGATCAGTGATCACACTTCATCTCTTCTCATGAGCAATTGACCAAGAAATTGGCTATTGATCAAGATTTGAGAGATTGAATTGCAAGAAATTGTAATTCAATCAATTAAGATTGCCAAGGAGATCAATGAATGCATTGATTGAGGAAGAGATGAAAATGAACTTGATCCGGAGGATTGCAATATCTCTTGATCCCAATGTTCATTTTATTTTTAGTTCTTACATTTACTTTTCTTGTCATTTTACTTTTCTGCACTTTATTGCTTTCTTTACTTTTCTGTCAATTTACAATTCCTTATTGCTTATCACTCCAATCTGATTCGTCTAACTAGGATAATTAATCAACCATTGATTGCTTAATCCGTTAATCTCTGTGGGATTCGACCTCACTCTATTGTGAGTTTTACTTGACGACAATTCGGTATACTTGCCGAAGGGGAATTTGTTGAGAGACAAGTTTTCCGTGCATCAGCACGCAGCCGCGTCATATGCGTTCTGCTCAAGTCACGCGTCCGCGTCATCCATGCGTTTGCGTCGCTGCCTTCTCTTCAAAACTCCATTTTTATGCTTTCCTTCCATTTTTGTATGTTTCTTTTCTGTCCTCTAAGCCATTCCTGCCCTATGAAACCTGAAAATACTTAACACACAAATCACGGCATCGAATGGTAATAAGGGATAATTAATTTTAATATTAATAAAGCATAGGAAACATGTTTTCATAAATCTCATAAAATGAGGAAAGAATGGTAAAACCATGCAATTTATATGAATAAGTGGGTGAAGACTTGATAAAAACACTTAATTTCAGTACAAGATGCATCATAAAATAGGGGTTTATCACATGCGCATGCGTCGCGTCCTGTTTTTCATTCCTTTCTTCTTTCTCCTCTCCTTTCTCCTTCTTTCCTCCTCTTTTCTTCCTTTCTTCTTCTTCATTTCTTTAACTTCTCATCCTTATTCTCTTTTATTCTATTTTACTTAATTTATTTGCATACTTTCATTCATTGGATTTTAATCTTGTGCATGTTTTATTTTCTTTTCTAAGTTTATTATTTTACCATTGGTGTTAATTATTCTTATTCAACTATTGCATCTTTTCTTGCATTATTTTGGTGCTTCCTGACTTGTTTTACATTGTGGGGTGATATTATTTATCTGTCAATGCTAATCCTTTATGATACTTGTATTCCTTTTGCATTGACATGAATTGATATTGTCTTTCATTACCCACTCTCTCTCCCCATGATTGCAATTTCTGCACTATTGATATGCCATTTTCTTAAATTATTTTCTCACTTGCATGTTGTAGCTACCATGTAATTGAGACCCTCATTATGTGGCATCAACTCACCCATATTCTATTTGCTTTCTATCTTTGTTTCTGGGTTACTTTTCTTCCCTTTTTCTCTTCTTTCAGGATTATTGAAGCGCTCCCAGTACTCATAGAGAGTTTCAGAATCATCCTGAACAATCATGGAAATATCTTTCCTCAGTTTATCAGTAACTTCTGCTGGAAAGAACTTTTCCAAGAATTCTCTTCTCAGTGTATCCCAGTTGGATACAATTGCTGCTGGTTGAGTGTAGTACCACTCTCTTGCCTTCCCCTCAAGAGAAAACGGGAAAGCTTTCAGCAAAATTGAAGTTTCATCTGCACCATCATGCCTGACAGTAGAACAGGCTGCTTAAAAATCTCTCAGGTGCTTGATAGGCTCTTGAGCAGGTAAGCCATGAAACTTGGGCATCAAATTGAGCAGTGCGGTCTTTATTTCAAAGTCTGTAGCCACCGCTGGGTGATGCACTTGAAATGGTTGCATTGTAAAATCAGGGGCTCCAGCCTCCTGGATAGTAACTCTCCTAGTTGCTGCCATGTTACCTGCACGTAAAATAACCAAATCAGTAGAACGGGGGCTGGTTTCTTTCTCAAGTGATGTTTCAGATCCGTCCTCAGAGAGGACTAACCGACGCCGAGCTTGTCTTATTCGTGAAATAGTTCTTTCAATCTCAGGATCGAATACTAGCAAGCTTGGGTCAGGAAGCGAACACGTCATCCAACGAAAGAAACAAGCAGCTCATAGTAGTAAAATAAAATAAAATGCAAATAAATAAAATCCAATCAATAACTTTAGCACTCTATTGCAACTCCCCGGCAACGGTGCCAAAAATTGATGTTGGCGGAAATTGGCGAGTTAAGAATTGTTATAAGATATACGTTGCGAGTATAGTCCTCAACCAACCAAAAATCCGCTTATCAATTTAAAAAAGGGTGTCACAGAAATTAAAATTAAAATACTGGGAGTATGAATCCCAGGTCGTCTCCCAACGAGTTGCAGGAAAGTGTGCTATTTTATTAATCAGATGGTTTTCAAAAAGATTTGAGTTGAATGATAGGAAATTAAATTAGAGAATTAATGTAATTTAAATAAAAGCCTTGACTGGGAGTAGATTAGTTGGAAGCCCTATTCTTGTTGCAGTACTCTCAAGATTAATTGATAATTGGGGGTTATTCTGTTTAGTTATCCCTTACTAGGTAAGGGAAAGTTAAACAAGTTGGAATGATGTTTCTATCCACAAGTTCCAATCAGCTCTTGGGAGGATTGGTGTTAGTGACTAGAGAGTAATCCAACAATAAATCCAATTACAATCTTTCTCTTGAGCATCCCAACTCAAGGGTTCCTTTCAATCAACTCCCCATCAAGTTAGGGAACTACTCGCTCATTGTAAATGTAAAATTCATAACATAAGAAAGGGAATTAAAGAAAGACATGATAAATAATGATCAAAAGATTAATTAAAAATAAAAGTAATTCTTGTATTAATAAATGCTAAAATAATCCAATAGTAAAGTTAAGTAAATTAAGGAACATGGAAGAGTAAGAGACAAGTAAAGAGAACGAACTAGAATGTTGAAGTCTTGATGAGGCAATAACTCTTCTCAATATCCCAATGCAAAAACAATGAAAATAACAAATCCTAAAAACTATGAATGTGTAGAGAGAAAACCTAGAGGAGAGGAAAACTAGATCTCCAAACTAAAACTATGCGGAATGAATGTTGTTTTTGGTTTCTGCATGTTCTCTGCCTTTAGTCTGCTTTTCTGGGCTGAAAACTGGGTCAAAATAAGGCCCAAAATTGCCCCCAGCGATTCTGCAGATTATGCAGATCGTGCATGTCAAGCGTACGCGTCATTCGGCCTTTCCCTTTGCCACGCGGGCGCGTCGTCCACGCCTCTGTGTCACTTGTGCAGTTTCCAATTCGCGCGGCCGCGTCATTACGATTTCCACTCTTCTGCGCAGTCGCGTCATTCATGCGGCCGCGTTGCTTCTCGCTGGTCATCTCCTCAATTTCTTGTGTTCCTTCCTTTTTTTTGCAAGCTTCCTTTCCAATCTCTAACTCATTCATGCCCTATAAAGCCTGAAACACTTAACACACAGATCACGGCATCGAATGGAATAAAGGAGAAATAAAATACATAATTAAAAGTCTCTAGGAAGCAAGTTTTCAATCATCCAATAACTTTAGGAAGGAATTATAAATGCATGCTTATTTAATGAATAAGTGGGTAAAGATCATAATAAAACCACATAATTAAACACAATATAAACCATAAAATAGTGGTTTATCAACCTCCCCACACTTAAACATTAGCATGTCCTCATGCTTAGTTGAAGGAGATAAAATGAATGAGTAAGAACATGTAAAACCCATGCAATGCAATGCAGCCTATATATGCGAATGCAACTATATAATTCTTGTCCATTTGATCTAAAGTAAATAAGCTCTTCAAAACAATTACAAATCAAATTCCACTAACCCAATTCTTATACAACAAGAACAGCTAAAAATGCAAGAAGACAACTCATGAAAGCAGGGAACATAAAATTTCAAGCGTTGAACCCTCACTGAAGATGTATGTACACTCTAGTCTCTCTAGTGTATAGGGTAATTACTCTATCCTTCTCTAATCATGCTTTCTAGTTTTTGTTCTTCTCCTAACCAATCAACAACATTTAATACACCAATGCAAACATCATGAGGTCTTTTCAAGGTTGTAATGGGGCCAAGGTGAGCGTAAGGATATATATATATATATATATATATATATATATATATATATGGTTAAGTAAGCTTATAAATTGAATCTTTAATTAACCCAAGCTTTAACATAACCTATATATATTCTATATAACTTTTAAAATTCATACCTAGCTACCCAGAAATTTCCTTTCACATTCCATACTCATGTTTCAACCTTTTATTTTAATTTTATCATACATGCATTGACCCTTGAATTCTTAATTTAACATTGGGGTAATTTTGTCTCCTTATTTATTTTTTTGAATATTTTTTTTAACATAAACATAAACATAGCTTATCAATGCACATAGATTTTTAATTCTTACAGGTTCTCATGAGTAGGTATCCAAATTCCCAGTATATTATCATGACACATTCCCTTATTATCTTTTGCTTCCACAATTTCCCATACTTAAATAACACACACAATTCTATCTTAAGCTAACCAAAGATTCAATTTGGGATATATAATTGTTTTTCCGCTTAAGGCTAGTAATGTGGTAAAATATAGAACAAATGGGATTTAAAGGCTCAAAGTGGCTAACAAAGGTAATTGAAAGGGTAGGCTTAATTTGGATAAGTAAGCTAAACAAATAATGGCCTCAATCATATGCAAACATATAAATATAATAAGCATTGGACATATAGGATGAAACAAAATATAGATTACAATCATAGAGAAGTAAACACACAAGAATAAAATAATTATGGTTAAATAATGTAACCATTCATAAAGGCTCAAATCTCACAGGTTGTGTGTTCTTTAGCTCAAAAATCATGTTCCAAATACAACTTCAAGCAAATTTAACATAAAAGTTTTAATTAAAATTAGTGAAATTTTGTTCCAAAGATAGGGTCTTAGAAGAAACTTATTGTCTTTTTAATCAAGCAGAACATGCATGTAACTAATCTATTACTATGCAATTTATCCTATTCTACAAAAGAAAAATCTAACTAAATATCCTAATTTATTGGTGCTAGGGAAGAGAAATTACCTCCGGAAGTCAGGTACTGACCGACCTCCCCACACTTAAAGCTTTGCACCGTCCTCGGTGCCATCTGTCAGGAATAAAGGTGGGTTGGTAGCAGTATCTCCATCGTCGGGGCCATCGTGGCTCCCTATGCTGGTAAAGGAAGTGGAGTCTGGGGTATCTGAGTCCTTGAATTTTCCCATGATCAGCTCCTTGAGGTATGTGAATCGGCGCTTGTTACGGCGCTCTCTCATCTTAGCTTTCTGTTCATGCTGATCCAACTTTTCAAGTATCTGATGGAGCAGTTGGGCTGTTGTAGGTGCCTGTGGTGTTGAAGAAGGAATATCTTCAACTGGTTCAGTAGGCTGGCTAAAAGTGGTTGCTGGAAGTCTAAGGTACTTCTCGTTGGGGATATACTGATCATCCCGTGGAAGCATGGCTTTGGTGTCCCCAGCTCTATAAGAGACTCCGGCTGCTGAGACAAGATCTGAGACCAGGGCCGGAAAAGGTAAGTTGCCAGCGATTTGTACGTGTTCCATGGCATTCCGGATATGTCTTGGTAGATTTAGAGGTTGGTCTGTAAGGATGCACCATAGTAAAACGGCCATGTCCGCAGTGAAGGAGGACTCGTGAGTGCTCAGAAAGACGTAATGGGACATAATTTGTGCCCATACGCGAGCCTCCAAGGTAAGTGCTGAAGCCGAAATTTCCTTAGGGCGGGTACGATGGTATCCGTAGATCCATCGGCTGCCAGGTAGTGCGATGACTCTGAGAACGGCGTCCCAGTTAAATTGGTACAGCTGGCGCTTGAGTGCGGCTTCTTGAAAGGCATCCAATCCTTCTGGAATAGGGGGAAGACTTAGAACTTTTTGAATGGCCTCTTCTGGAATAGACAGACTGCAGGGTTGGCAGGTGGAAGTTGGAGTAGAACTCGACTACCCAAGAAAGATTGACCTGCCTTGGCGGTCTCTGTAGGAAACCCCATTGTCTTCGGGCAATTTGTGGCTCAACAAAGGTAGCAATATTGGGCGGAAGGAGAAGAATGTATTCATTCTTGTAACTCCTTTCAGCCAGGATGGGGAACATCTGCTCACAGTAGCGATTGGGGAATCGTGCAGTGTCCTTTGCTGGGAAGGCTTTTTCTTTATCATCAACCTTTATGATCCTCTTAATCTTCTTTGTGGAGGGCTTTACCGCAGTTGAAGAGGGTTCTGCCACTAATGCTCTTTTTGTACCTCTTCTTGCTGGTTGTTTGGGGGTAGCTTTCTCCTTTCCTTTCTTGGTGGCCATCCTGAAAAAGGAAAGAGAAAGTAAATTAAATTTACAGGGGTAGAGCAAGGAAGAGGGTGGTGTAAGTGATAATCAATGCACATTAAAGAAGAATGACGTTAACTCATGGTTATGACCACATGGAAAAAGTCATCAATGGAAATATAGCAAGTACATATAGGGACAAATAAATGCAAGGGGTTTATTGGCATGCAGGCAAAGGCATGAGTAGCATAGATCAAGCATTCACTGTCCAATTAAAATATGTTATCACTCGTAACTAACCATCACATTTGTATTGACAATTAAATTCAATGAATAAAATAGTAAAGGGAATTTGTGAAAAGCAAGCATTGAATATTAGAGTAGAAAAATGTAAAGAAGTTCATAATGCCATATGGGCTTTTTCACAAACACATAGCATGCATGTAGAAGAAGCTCTTGAAAATAAGAATTTGAACATGCAAGTAATCCCTTAAAAAGCAATATATAATTGTCAAACAAATTTACAACAATCCACAAGCATATAATGAAAAACAATGACTCAAATAAATTTATAACACCAAGTAAAAAGGAAAAATAAAGGAAGAAAAAGAAGATATGAGTAATGAAAGTAAAAAGAAAAGAAAAGAAGATAACATATAAAAATAAGAAGAATAATAGAAAAGTAAGGAGGGAAGGAGAAAAAAAAAAGGAAAAACCTTGTTAATGGGGGTGAGAGAGAGGAAAAAGTGAGAAAGAAGCAAGAAGGAAGGAAGGGAGGGAGAAGAAATAAGGAGGGAAAAGAGAAAATAGGATTTGGGGAGAAAAAGGTATGATAATTGGCAAATTAGGAAAACTGTGCGGTGCAAGCGACGCGGTCGCATGGGCACGCGGTCGCGCGGGGCACGCGGTCGCGCAACTTCCATCGAAACTGATTGACGCGGTCACGTCGGTCACGTCGTCGCGTGACCCGTTTTAAGCTAATGGCGCGAGGGTAGCCTCGCACTCGCACAACTCTCTGTTCAAAATCATATTAGTGCCAAATTTTGGGTGACGCAATCGCGTGGGACATGCGATCGCGTGAGTGGGCTTTTAGAAGGATATGACGCGGACGCGTGGAGCACGCGATCGCATGAGAGGGACTGCACGTCCAGTGCCAGTCCAGCACCACTCTAGCACAACTTTTGGGTGTGCACCACTTTGACGTCAAAATCCTGGTCACGCGGCCGCGTGGGGTACGCGGTCGCGTGGGAGGCCATTATTCCCATATGACGCGGTCGCGTCGGCGACGCGGTCGCATCGGCGACGCGGTCGTGTCGGACAATTTGTGCCATTGGCACTCCTCCAGCCACGCTCTTGCGTGACTCTCTGTTTAATTTATTATTCTCTCCCACACCTACAACGCGGACGCGTCAATAAGGCGGTCGCGTCGCGTGAAAATTTTTTTTTAATTAAAATAAAAGTATGGAAATGCAGATTCACGAAATGTACTAATGAAGAGAAGAGTTATTGAATAAGAAAACTAAAAATAAAGAAAAGAACGATCATACCATGGTGGATTGTCTCCCACCTAGCACTTTGCTTTAACGTCCGTAAGTTGGACGCTCCACTAGCTCAGTCTTCGACTATGTGGGGATCTTCCAAGAGGAAGATCTCAAGCTCCTTATTTTTCTTCAGCTTCTCGCCATGGTACAGCTTTAAATGATGTCCATTAACTTTGATAAGTTCAGAGCTTGAAGGATGGCTTAGGTGATAAACTCCGTACGGTTCGGCCTTCTCTACTCTGTATGGACCTTCCCATCTTGATCTCAACTTGCCTGGCATGAGCCTCAGTCGAGATTTATAAAGGAGGACTAAGTCCCCAGGTTGGAACTCTTTTCTCTTGATGTGCTGATCATGTACAGCCTTCATCTTCTCCTTGTATAGTCTTGAGTTTTCATAAGCTTCTAGGCGAAGGCTCTCCAGTTCCTGCAGTTGCAACTTCCTCTCAGCTCCGGCTTTTTCAATTCCCATGTTGCACTCCTTTACTGCCCAGAAGGCTTTGTGCTCTACTTCAACAGGGATATGACAAGCTTTTCCATAAACTAAGTGGAAAGGACTCATCCCAATGGGTGTTTTGTATGCTGTTCTGTATGCCCAGAGTGCATCTTGTAGCCTGGTGCTCCAGTCTCTTCTATGAGCTTTGACTATCTTCTGCAAGATACGCTTTATCTCTCTATTTAAAACCTCGGCTTGCCCATTAGTCTGAGGATGGTAGGCTGTTGTAACTTTATGAATTATCCCATGCTTCTTCATTAGTCCTGTTAGTCTCCTGTTACAAAAATGGGTGCCTTGATCGCTCACGATTGCTCGTGGTGATCCAAAGTGACAAATAATATGATTTCTCACAAAGGAAACAACACTGTTAGCATCATCAGTGCGGGTAGGAATTGCTTCCACCCATTTGGAAACGTAATCCACAGCTAACAATATATAGAAATAACCATAAGAATTCGGAAATGGACCCATGAAGTCAATGCCCCAAACATCAAAAATTTCACAGAAAAGCATAATTTGTTGAGGCATCTCATCCTTCCTGGATATATTACCAAATTTCTGGCATGGAAAACAAGATCTACAAAATTCAGCAGCGTCTCTAAAAAGAGTAGGCCACCAGAATCCACAGTCTAAGATTTTTCTAGCAGTTCTTTGAGGGCCAAAATGTCCTCCACTCTTAGATGAGTGACAGGCCTCTAAGATGGACTGGAATTTTGATTGAGGCACACACCGTGTAATTACCTGGTCAGCGCCACATCTCCATAAATATAGGTCATCCCAGATATAATATTTAGACTCACTTTTCAGCTTGTCTCTTTGATGCTTAGAAAAGTTCGGAGGGAAGGTGCGGCTAACTAGATAATTAGCTACAGGTGCATACCAAGGGACTGTCTCAGATACTGCTTGCAGGTTATCAAATGGGAAATTATCAGCTATAGGAGTAGAGTCATCTGTAATATGTTCAAGGCAACTCAAGTGGTCTGCCACTAAATTCTGGTTACCACTCCTGTCCTTAATTTCCAAATAAAATTCTTGTAATAGCCGTATCCAATGTATAAGCCTTGGTTTGGACTCCCTTTTAGCTAATAAAAACTTTAGAGCTGCGTGGTCTGAATACACTACTACTTTAGTACCAAGTAAATAGGCTCGGAATTTATCCAGAGCAAAAACAATAGCAAGAAGCTCTTTCTCAGTAGTAGTGTAATTCGACTGAGCGGCATTTAAAGTTTTAGACGCGTAAGCAATAACAAAAGGATCCTTACCTTCACGCTGAGCCAGTGCTGCTCCTACGGCATGGTTGGAAGCATCACACATTATTTCAAATGGTTGGCTCCAGTCTGGTCCTCTCACAATTGGAGCTTGAGTCAGGGCGGTTTTCAACTTATCAAACGCTTGTTTGCAATCTTCACTGAACTCGAACTCAATATCTTTCTGCAGTAGCCTGGATAAGGGAAGTGCTACCTTACTGAAGTCCTTAATGAATCTCCTGTAAAAACCTGCATGGCCAAGGAACGAACGGACTTCCCTCACAGAAGAGGGGTAAGGTAAACTAGAAATGACATCCACCTTTGCTGGATCTACAAAAATGCTACTATTAGACACAACATGTCCTAGTACAATCCCTTGTTTAACCATAAAGTGACATTTTTCAAATAAAAACTCTAGATAATCCATCTAAGCAAAGGCTAAAGGAATCGCCATAAACACTAAAATCATCCATAAAAACTTCCATGCAGTCCTCAATAAGATCAGAGAAAAGACTCATCATGCACCTCTGAAAAGTAGCTGGTGTATTGCACAAGCCAAAGGACATTCTCTTGTAAGCATAAGTCCCAAAAGGACATGTAAAAGTGGTCTTTTCCTGATCCTCAGGAGCTATATGAATCTGGAAATAACCTGTGTAACCATCTAGAAAACAATAATGTGATTTACCTGACAAGTGATCCAGCATTTGATCAATGAATGGAAGAGGATAGTGATCCTTACGGGTGGCTTAGTTGAGGCGTCTGTAGTCAATGCAGACCCTCCAGGCGTTCTGAACTCTGGTTGCTATGAGCTCTCAATGCTCATTCTTCACTGTAGTGACTCCAGACTTCTTTGGCACTACTTGTACTAGGCTTACCCATTCACTATCTGAGATGGGATAGATGATATCTGCCTCTAGTAGTCTGGTCACTTCCTTCTTGATAACCTCTAAGATAGTGGGGTTCAGTCTTCTCTGGGGTTGACGAACGGGTCTAGCTCCCTCTTCTAAAAATATTCTGTGCTCACATACTTGAGGGTTAATGCCTACTATGTCTGCCAAACTCCAACCAATTTCCTTTTTGTGTCACATACTTGACGTTGGAATTTTCGCCACTAAAGAATTTTACAAAAAATAGTCGCGTTGTAGATATAGATTCTAAACCAACAGAAATCCCTTCGTACAAACGTTTTGGTTGTCACAAGTAACAAACCCCTAAATAAATTGATAACCGAAGTATTCAAACCTCGGGTCGTCTTCTCAAGGAACTGCAGGGAAGTATGTTCTTATTATTGGTTATGGAGATTGTAAATTGGGGTTTTGAGAAAGAGGAGTGGATAATTTAATTAACAATTAAAGTAAATGAAGAACAAGTAATTTAAATGACAAGTAAAATAAATAAATGACTGTAAATAAACTTTTGGTAAGGTATGAGAAATTGGAGGTCCTATCCTAGTTACCCTTATCAATGATGATGAGAATTGAATCTTAATTCCACTTTGTTAACCTTTACTAAGATAAAGGAAGGTCAAGGGATTAATTAGTTTGATCTTCGAATCCTATTTATTTCCTAAGAAAAGATTGGGATTATTGAAGTTCAATTTAACTAACAAGATAACAATTATCAATCATGTTTGAGTTTGATAACTCCTGAGTTACTGATTTCTTAACCAGGGCCAAAAGGAGAAAAGTAAATCTACTAGAATAAAAATGTCTTCAGATGGGAATAACAATAATGTAAATAAAAGAAAGCAATATTAAACTAAAATACCTCAAATAACATTAATTCAAAAGAGTAATCTGTAACATGGAAGAATTCATAAATTAAATTGTAACATCAAATAACCAACTAAAGTAATGGAATAAATAAAAAGTGAAAGGGAAGCTTAAAGTAAAGGAACATTGAACCTGGGATCGAGAGTCACTCCTAAAACTAAGAGAAATCCTAAATCCTAATCCTAAGAGAGAAGAGAGAGGAGATAACCTCCTTCAAAACTAAATCTAAATCATGAAAACTAACTAAAGTGGAGACTCTCCTTGAATGGATGCCTTCCCCCACTTCATAACCTCTGGTCTATGCCTTCTGGACTTGGATTTGGGCCAAAAAGGGCTTCAGAATTTGCTGGGAGCGTTTTCTGCAATTTCTGGTGCGTGGCCTCTATCACGCGTCCGCATGGGTCACGCGGTCGCGTCATTTGGAGTTTTTCTTGTCATGCGGTCGCGTCAGTCATGTGACCGCATCATATATGTTCTGCTTAAGGCGCGCGGTCGCGTCAGTCATGCGGCCGCGTCGCTGCTTCTTCGCGCTTGGCATGCGTCCGCGTCGCCCATGCAATCGCGTGGCTGCCAGTTTCTCCAAAAACTCCGTTTTATGCTTTCCCTCCATTTTTGTATGTTTCCTTTCCATCCTTTAAGTCATTCCTGCCTTAGAAGATCTGAAGCTACTCAACACACTAATCACGGCATCGAATGGAATTAAAGGTAATTAAAATAATTAATTTTAAAGCATAGAAAACATGTTTTTCACATACATCACATAATAAGAAAGGGAAAGTAAAACCATGCAAATAATATGAATAAGTGGGTGAAGGATTGAATAAATCACTCAGATTAAGCACAAAATATATCATAAAATATGGGTTTATCAACCTCCCCACACTTAAACAATAGCATGTCCTCATGCTAAGTCCAAGATAAAGAGTAAGGTAAGGTTAAAGTAGTGGAATGTCATGTAATGCAATCTAATCTAAATGCAACTACCTAGATGAATGATGCATCATGAAATTCTTAATTGTTATTTACTTGTATATAAAGCTTACATGTAGTTGAATTAATTCACATTCTCAAGGAGTCATATATATACATACATAGCCAAACCTTAGATAATGATAAAGCACTTTTACAGTTGAGATGGGAGAGAAAAAAAGCATTTTATAAACTTGCAAGACAATTAATAATTCAAGTAGAGATATATGTTAATGAGCTATTGAACCCTCACTGGATTTTGTGTTTACTCTCTAACCACTCAGTGTTTATTGGGTTAATCACTCTATTCTTCTTTTTATTCTTACTTTCTATAACTTTGTTCTTCATCTAACCAATCAACAATTATAGAATATAGACATACCAAAAATCATGAGGTCTTTAATTAAGGTTGTAATGGGGCCAAGGTAAAGGTAAGGGTATATGTATAAGGCTAAGTGAGCTAATAAGTGAATCCTTAATTAGTCTAAGATCTCACCTAACATACATACTTTGTAAAGCAAAGCTTCTTTACCTATTTCCTATATTTTCCCACTTTTGATGTTACATTGTTACATGCTCATGTTTCAATGTTTATTATTTTTATCCCATATGCATTGCTTTATTTCACGTTTGGGGAATTCTTTTGTGTCCCCTTTATTTAAATACTGAAAATTAAAATTTTTTTTTAATGCACATGGTAATTCAATTATTTTGATTTTACATAAGCATGCTTCCCAAAACTTTTTATTTTGAATTATTTTATTCTTTTCAACTTTTCTACCCTTTTATTTTTATCATCCATGTTCCCAATAGGTATCCCACATGTAAACCATACACAATTTCTATCTTAAGCTAACCAAGGATTCAACTTGGGATTTTCATTTTTGTTTTTCTGCTTAAGGCTAGTAATGTAGTTTATAGAATAAAAGGGGATTTAAAGGCTCAAGGTGGCTAACAAGGGTGATGTAAAAGGGTAAGCTATTTTGGGATAAGTGAGCTAAAATCAAATAATGGCCTCAATCACTCTCTTGGTATGTATTTCTATTCTATAATTGGACATATAGATTAAAACAAAGTAAAGAACACCAGAATAAAAAAAAAAGAAGGGCGGAACGCACAGGAATGAAATATTAGGGTTTGAATGTAACCATACAATTAAGCTCAAAACTCACAGGCTGTGTGTTCTCTAGCTCAAAAATCATTTATCACTTATGTATGTCATGCAGGTTTAGTTAAAAATTCCCATTATTCTCAATGTAAAACTTATATTGAATGGCTTTAAAGTTCTAGTGTTTCTCCTTGATGAAATGTTGTTAACTAACTAACATGTAATGCTATATATACAAGTTGTGTGGATTATTTCTATTATGTTCAAGTTCCTAGTTTACTTCCTTTTTGTATTTTTCAATTTAAACTAAGCTATCTTATGCTAAAAAGGGTAAACTATACTAATTAATCCACAATTTCTATAACTTAATAAGCTAGAATTGCTACTAAACCTAAATGGCTAAAATATGAACTAAAAATGCAACATAAAATAAATACATAAAAATAGCAATATATATAAGTACTGAGAAAATAAAAATAAAAATAAAGAGAAAAATATAAAAAAGTAGCAAAAGAAATAAAAGAGTATGTAGTGGTTCACCAAAAAAAAGAACGCCAGAGATGGCGACCTCCCCACACTTAAAATGTAGCATCGTCCCCGATGCTCACTCAAGCAGGGTGTGAAGGGGTGTCATCTCTGGAAGGACGGGTAACTGGAGTCTCTGTGGTGGCGGTCTGAGGATCTGGCTGATGTAGAGGAGGGGCTGTCTGAATAGGGATCTCAGGGTCTACAGCCTGAATCTGAGGCAGAGTCTCCTGCTGGTGTACTTCCTGCTGGGTGCCTGCCTACTCTGCCTTCTGCTATGGATGAATCGCAGCCTTGGGTGCATCCGCCTCCTCCTCAGATGCCTCGGATGATGTGTCAGGCTCGGAGGAGATGTCGCCGGATCGTATCATCAGCTTCAGGTGCTTATAGCGTCGCTTGTTGCGACGCTCTATCTGGTCAAGCTGTCGAAACAGGCGGTGCACTAGATGATAGATGGGCTCTGGGGCAGGTGGAGGTGCAGTAGTGGTGGCAGGGGTAGCTGGGGTAGCTGTGGAAGAAGAGGGGCCGGCAGATGGTGTGGCTGTGGCATCAAGAGCAGTGAGGAAAAGAGGTCTGTAGCCTAAAGCCAGAAAGTTCCTGCTGTGCGGGATAATCTTCTTGCATTCTGCAGCAGGTGGCTTTTCATCAGCATCCTCCCAAGGCACGTTAGCTCGACGTCCTAGCTGCGTAATCAGATAAGGAAAGGGAAGAGTACCTTGGACGTGGACCCTGGCCATATAGTACCGGATAAAGCGTGGCAGGTACAGGTCCTTACCCTCCATCACACACCAAAGGATGTTGATCATAGCGGCTAGTATCTCAGTCTCGTGAGTACTCGGCATAATGAAGTTGCTAAGTATCTGATGCCATAGCCGAGCCTCATCATTCAAGTAAATCCGCTTGATTCCCTTTGGCATGGTGGTGTTCTGACCCATAATCCAAGGAACGGTCGGGTCAAGGGCTATCCTGGCCTTTACTGCATCCCAATCGAATTACATGAAGCGCATATCCTCTTCAGCTTTCTGGTAACCATCCAGCTGATCAGTTTTAGACAGAAGTTTCAGAACATCTTCAATGGCCTCTTCAGTGACCAGAATCTGCTTTCCTCTAAAGTTCACTACATCTAGGGAGATTTTGAAGTAATTGCAGTAGAATTCCCTTACCCATGATGCATTGACCTCAGTCAGGGGTCTTTCCAGGAAGAACTAGCCTCTTTGTTTGATTTTCTCAGAGGTGTATTACTGGAGTTCTTCTGGGATCTTCAGAGTCCTCTCCAGGTATAGGTTCCTGGAGGTTGCAAACACCGGATACCTCAGCTCACAGTATCGGTTTGCAAACTTTACTGGATCAGTAGCAGGGATTAGCTGGTCGGCCTTCTCCTATGGGGTAAAATTTTTCTCCCGCAAGGAGGCATCATGCATGAGATCTATGATAGACATAGAGGCTTCTCCTCTTTTCCGTTTGCCAGTTGTTGCCTTTCCTTTTCCTTTTCTGTGGGAGTCCGACATCCTGAAAAATAGAATTCAAGGATATAATAAAAACAGGAAAACAAGGAGGCAATTAACAAAAGAAGCACATAGTGGCAAAGGAGCAGGAGAGTAATGAATATGAGCTAAGTAAATGTGCATTAAGGATTGAATAGGAGTTAAAAGTTCGAAAAGAAGAAATCACAATCCAAAATGTAATTGAATTCATGTTAAATAGAGAAATTAACATCATGCCATGGTTAGAATGTTAAAAGAAAGTGAAAGAAAATCAAAAGAGAAGTTTTGAAAGGTTAGGTTGGTTAGAATTGAAAAAGAGTTTAGGAAGTTAACATTAGTGAGTTAGTAAAAAGTGGGTTAAAGTAAGTGGCATAATGATAAGTTTCTAAGTAACAAGCATTCACAATTAAAGGCTACAGGCAACTCATAACCAAATAAGGAAAACAGGTTGATGATGATTCAAATAGATATAGAAATAGCAAAAATTAGAATCAAACATCAAAAATACAAATTATGAACCAGGAAATCAAAGAGAATAAGAAAGATTGCCCTGGCATTCATGAATTGTTTTGGTTAGATCTAAGGAAAGCACAGTTGAAAATGCCAAAATCAAGACATGAATGGAAACATTTTACAGAAATTTGGGCAGCATTCCGGCTAAAATTGGATTGTCCCGGAAAATAAACAGCAACAGAATAGTTCATAGGAATCAAAATTAAAGCTGCAATTACATATAAGGAATATAAACATTAAAATTCAATGTACAGAGCAGCAGGAAACAAGGAAGTACAGCATATGAACATTACAATCATCACAGCAACAGCAGAATAAAACAAGAAACACGAACAGCGCAATTAAACAGACCTAAATCCACTAACCACATCCTAGGCTACCTAACAACCTAAAATCCACTACAACATGCATATCTGACTAACCTAAAGATGAACATAAACAGAAAAATATGAATGAACGACGAAGGATAGAAGAGTGGCATTTGTCGGAACCTGGTAGGCATAAGAGAGAGAGTGGGGGCAGAGAGGTGGCTGGGGGTGACGGCGGTGGCGTCCGGCGCGGCGGAAGAGGGTGGCACGGTGACAGTGGCTGCTGTACGGAGGAAGGGAGGGAAAGGGGGTGTAATGGGGATAGGGGGTAATAGGGGAAGGGAGGGGGGCTTGTGGGTGGCGCTGGGCGGTGACGGCGGCGGCGGTGGGAGGTGGTCGCAGAGGGCAGTGGCGGTTAGGGGGTAAGAAGAAGAAAGAAGAAGAAAGAAGGGGGAAGGAGGAAGGGGGGTGGGTGGCGGCAGGGTCTGGGTGGTCGGCAGCATCTGGCGGTGGCGGTGATGGTGGCTGGGTGGTGGTTGGGGGTTGGAGAAGAAAAGAAGAAGTGGAGGGGTTTGGGGAGGGGGGGCGTGACTGATAGGGTTCGCGTGACTGGGGGGTTATAAATTTGAATCATGCGATCGCGTGGGGCACGCATTCGCGTGGTTGGGCTGAAATGGTGGTTGACGCGATCGCGTCGCTGGAAATTGTGCTAAACGCACGAATCCAGCGTGTTTCAGCGCAACTCTCTGTCTCCTTTTGGGGTGTTGTGCAATCCTATGCGACGTGATCACGTCGCTCACGCTGTCGCGTGGGATGTGTGCTGTGCAAGTGACGCGATTGCGTGGGTCATTTGTGCAAAACGCACAATGGCCGCGCAATTCCAGCCTAACTTTCTGGACGTTGGATCTTTACGCCGATATCCAGGTCACGCGGCCGCGTGAATGACGCGGTCGCGTGGGTAGTATTTTTCGCAATTTGACGCGATCGCATGAGGGATGCGGTCGCGTCGCACACCCTTTTTTTTATGCAGTATGCAGAATGCAATGATTAATATGAATGAGATGCAAAACTCCAGGTTCAATATAATAAAATGAAACAAAACTTGAAAACAAATAAAACTAAATAAAAATTGAAAAAGGAACGATCATACCATGGTGGGTTGTCTCCCACCTAGCACTTTTAGTTAAAGTCCTTAAGTTGGACATTGGATGAGCTTCCTGTTTGGTGGCTTATTGATGAGCGGATAATTTATACGCTTTTTGGCATTGTTTTTAGTATGTTTTTAGTAGAATCTAGTTACTTTTAGGGATGTTTTCATTATTTTTTATGTTAAATTCACATTTTTGGACTTTACTATGAGTTTGTGTGTTTATCTGTGATTTCAGGTATTTTCTGGCTGAAATTGAGGGACTTGAGCAAAAATCAGATTCAGAGGTTGAAGAAGGACTGCTAATGCTGTTGGATTCTGACCTCCCTGCACTCATAATGGATTTTCTGGAGCTACAAACCTCAAAATGGCGCTCTTCCAATTGCGTCGGAAAGTAGACATCCAGGGCTTTCCAGAAATATATAATAGTCCATACTTTGCCCAAGTTTAGACGACGCAAATTGGCGTTCAACGCCAGCTCTCTGCCCAATTCTGGCGTCCAGCCCCAGAAACAAGTTGCAAAGTGGAGTTCAACGCCCAAAATGGCACAAAAGCTGGCGTTCAACTCCAAGAATGACCTCTCCACGTGTAGACTTCAAGCTCAGCCCAAGCACACACCAAGTGGGCCCCGGAAGTGGATTTATGCATCAATTACTTACTTCTATACACCCTAGTAGCTAGTTTATTATAAATAGGACTTTTTACTATTGTATTAGACATCTTGAGACATCTTGGAACATCTTTGGACGCCTAGTTCTTAGATCAGAGGGGCTGGCCATTCGGCCATGCCTGGACCTTTCACTTATGTATTTTCAAACGGTAGAGTTTCTACACTCCATAGATTAAGGTGTGGAGCTCTGCTGTTCCTCAAAGATTAATGCAAAGTACTACTGTTTTCTATTCAATTCATCTTATTTCGCTTCTAAGATATTCATTCGCACTTCAACCTGAATGTGATGAACGTGACAATCATCATCATTCCCTATGAACGCGTGCCTAACAACCACTTCCGTTCTACATTAGATTGAATGAGTATCTCTTAGATCTCTTAATCAGAATCTTCGTGGTATAAGCTAGATTGATGGCGGCATTCATGAGAGTCCGGAAAGTCTAAACCTTGTCCGTGGTATTCCGAGTAGGACTCTGGGATTGAATGACTGTGACGAACTTCAAACTCGCAAGTGCTGGGCGTAGTGACAGACGCAAAAGGATAGTAAATTCTATTCCAGTATGATCGAGAACCTCAAAGATGATTAGCCATGCAGTGACAGCACATCGGACCATTTTCACAGAGAGGAATAGGATGCAACCAATGACAAGGGTGATGTCTCCAGACGATTATCCGTGCTGTGACAGAGCATTTGGACCATTTTCCCGAGAGGATTGAAAGTAGCCATTGGCACAGGTGACATCCTTACAAAAAGCCAGCCATAGAAAGGAGTAAGACTGATTGGATGAAGACAGCAGGAAAGCAGAGGTTCAGAGGAACGAAAGCATCTCTATGCGCCTATCTGAAATTCTCACCGATGATTTACATAAGTATTTCTATCCTTATTTTATTATATTATTTTCGAAAACTTCATAACTACTTTATATCCGCCTGACTGAGATTTACAAGGTGACCATAGCTTGCTTCATACCAACAATCTCCGTGGGATCGACCCTTACTCACGTAAGGTTTATTACTTGGACGACCCAGCGCACTTGCTGGTTAGTTGTATCGAAGTTGTGACAAATTATGAATTGAGATTAGAGCACCTAGTTTTTGGAGCCATTACCAGAGATCACTATTTCGTGCACCAAGTTTTTGGCGCCGTTGCCGGGGATTGTTCGAGTTTGGACAACTGACGGTTCATCTTGCTGCTCAGATTGGGTAACATTCTTTTCGTTTTATTTTCAAAAAGTTTTCAAAAAAAAATTCTTTCAAAAATTTCTCCTTTGTTTTCGAAAAAAATTTTTAAATTAAAATTGTTTTCAAAAATATATTTGTTCTTCAGAATTTTTAAGAATGAATTCTAGAGTTTCATGAAGCATGTTGAAGCATGCTGGCTATAAAACCATGTCTAAATTCTTTTGGACATAGGTTTTGGCTTAAAATTGAATGAATTACACTCATATTTTTACTAAAGCTTGGCTGGCTATTAAGCCATGCCTGACCCTTTGATTGGAGCTTTAGACTAAAGAGCATAAGATTCCTGGAATTCATATTAAAAATTTTGGAATCCTTATTTTTCTTTTTCAAAATGATTTTCGAAAAAATTAAAAGAAAATACAAAAAAAAGTTATAAAATCAAAAAAATCAAAAATATTTCATGTTTCTTGTTTGAGTCTTGAGTCAAGTTGAAATTTTGGTGTCAATTGCATATTCATCTTGCATTTTTCGAAAAATTCATGCATTCATAGTGTTCTTCATGATCTTCAAGTTGTTCTTGGTAAGTCTTCTTGTTTGATCTTGATGTTTTCATGTTTTGTGTCTTTTCTTGTTTTTCATGTGCATTGTTGCATCCATAGAGTCTAAACATGAAAGATTTCTAAGTTTGGTGTCTTGCATGTTTTCTTTGCATATAAAAATTTTCAAAAATAAGTCTTGATGTTCATCATGACATTCAAAGTGTTCTTGGTGTTCATCTTGACATTCATAGTGTTCTTGCATTCATCATTGTTTTGATCCAAAATTTTCATGCATTGCATCTTTTTCATGTTTTTCCCTCTCATCATTGGAAAATTCAAAAATAAAAAAAAAAATATCTTTCCTTTTTTTTTCTCTCTCAAAATTTCGAAAATTAGATTTGACTTTTTCAAAAATTTTTAAAATCTAGTTGTTTTTATGAGTCAAATCAAATTTTCAATTTAAAAATCTTATCTTTTTCAAAATCTTTTTCAAAAATCAAATCTTTTTCATTTTTCTTAGTTATTTTCGAAAATTTTAAAAATATTTTTCAAAAATCTTTTTCTTATCTTTATCACATAATTTTCGAAAATAACATCATCAATTAATGCTTTGATTCAAAAATTTCAAGTTTGTTACTTACTTGTTAAGAAAGATTCAAACTTTAAGTTCTAGAATCATATCTTGTGATTTCTTGTGAATCAAGTCATTAATTGTGATTTTAAAAATCAAATCTTTTTCAAAAACTAATTTAAATCATATCTTTTCAAAAATATCTTCTTATCTTATCTTTTTCAAAAATTTGATTTCAAAATATCTTTTCTAACTTCCTAACTTCTTATCTTTTCAAAATTTGTTTCAACTAACTAACTAACATTTTGTTTGTTTCTTATATTTTTCAAAACAACCTAACTAACTCTCTCTCTCTCTCTAATTTTCGAAAATATCTTCCCTCTTTTTCAAAATTTCTTTTTAATTAACTAATTAACTTAATTGTTGATTTTAATTTTCGAAAATTACTAACCTTTTTCAAAAACAATTTTCGAAAATCACTAACCCTTTTTCAAAAATAATTTTCGAAAATTCTCCGTCTCTCTCATCTCCTTCCTTTCTTCTACTCACACAAGGACCTCTATACTGTGGTATAAAGGATCCCTATTATTATTATTATTATTTTTTCTGTGCCCTCTTCTTTGTCATATGAGCAGGAGCAAGGACAAGAATATTCTTGTTGAAGTAGATCCAGAACCTGAAAGGACTCTGAAGAGGAAACTAAGAGAAGCTAAATTACAACAATCCAGAGATAACCTTTCAGAAATTTTCGAACAGGAAGAGGAGATGGCAGCCGAAAATAATAATAATGCAAGGAGGATGCTTGGTGACTTTACTGCACCAAATTCCAATTTACATGGAAGAAGCATCTCCATTCCTGCCATTGGAGCAAACAATTTTGAGCTAAAACCTCAGCTAGTTTCTCTGATGCAGCAAAACTGCAAGTTTCATGGACTTCCATCTGAAGATCCTTTTCAGTTCTTAACTGAATTCTTGTAGATCTGTGATACTGTTAAGACTAATGGAGTAGATCCTGAAGTCTACAGGCTCATGCTTTTTCCTTTTGCTGTGAGAGACAGAGCTAGAATATGGTTGGACTCTCAACCTAAGGATAGCCTGAACTCTTGGGATAAGCTGGTCAAGGCTTTCTTAGCCAAGTTCTTTCCTCCTCAAAAGCTGAGCAAGCTTAGAGTGGATGTTCAAACCTTCAGACAGAAAGAAGGTGAATCCCTCTATGAAGCTTGGAAAAGATACAAGCAGCTGACCAAAAAGTGTCCTTCTGACATGCTTTCAGAATGGACCATCCTGGATATATTCTATGATGGTTTATCTGAGCTATCAAAGATGTCATTGGATACTTCTGCAGGTGGATCCATTCACCTAAAGAAAATGCCTGCAGAAGATCAAGAACTTATTAACATGGTTGCTAATAACCAGTTCATGTACACTTCTGAGAGGAACCCTGTGAGTAATGGGACGCCTATGAAAAAGGGAGTTCTTGAAATTGATACTCTGAATGCCATATTGGCTCAGAACAAAATATTGACTCAGCAAGTCAATATGATTTCTCAGAGTCTGAATGGAATGCAAGCTGCATCCAACAGTACTCAAGAGGCATCTTCTGAAGAACAAGCTTATGATCCTGAGAACCCTGCAATAGCAGAGGTGAATTACTTAGGTGAACCTTATGGAAACACCTATAATCCATCATGGAAAAATCATCCAAATCTCTCATGGAAGGATCAAAAGCCTCAACAAGGCTTTAATAATGGTGGAAGAAACAGGTTCAACAATAATAAACCTTTTCCATCATCCACTCAACAACAGACAGAGAACTCTGAACAAAATACCTCTAATTTAGCAAACTTAGTCTTTGATCTGTTCCAAATCTCTCATGGAAGGATCAAAAGCCTCAACAAGGCTTTAATAATGGTGGAAGAAACAGGTTCAACAATAATAAACCTTTTCCATCATCCACTCAACAACAGACAGAGAACTCTGAACAAAATACCTCTAATTTAGCAAACTTAGTCTTTGATCTGTCCAAGGCCACTGCAAGTTTCATGAACGAAACAAGGTCTTCCATTAGAAATTTGGAAGCACAAGTGGGCCAGCTGAGTAAAAGGATCAATGAAATCCCTCCTAGTACTCTCCCAAGCAATACAGAAGAAAATCCAAAAGGAGAGTGCAAGGCCATTGAATTAATCACCATGGCCGAACCTGTAAGGGAAGGAGAGGACGTGAATCCCAAGGAGGAAGACCTCCTGGGATGTCCAGTGATCCATAAGGAGCTTCCTTCTGAGGAACCTAAGGACTCTGAGGCTCAATTAGAGACCATAGAGATTCCATTGAACCTCCTTATATCATTCATAAGCTCTGATGAGTACTCCTCTTCTGAAGAGAATGAGGATGTTACTGAAGAGCAAGCTGCCAAGTTCCTTGTTGGAATCATGAAGCTGAATGCCAAATTATTTGGCATTGAAACTTGGGAAGATGAACCTCCCTTGTTCACCAATGAACTAAGTGATCTGGATCAACTGACATTGCCTCAGAAGAACCGGGATCCTGGAAAGTTCTTAATACCTTGTACCATAGGCACCATGATCTTTAAGGCTCTGTGTGACCTTGGTTCAGGGATAAACCTCATGCCCCTCTATGTAATAGAGAAACTGGGAATCTTTGGGGTGCAAGCTGCTAAAATCTCATTAGAGATGGCAGACAACTCAAGAAAACAGGCTTATGGACAAGTAGAGGATGTGTTAGTAAAGGTGGAAGACCTTTACATCCCTGCTGATTTCATAGTCCTAGATACTGGAAAGAAAGAGGATGAATCCATCATCCTAAGAAGACCTTTCCTAGCCACAGCAAGAACTATGATTGATGTGGACAGAGGAGAAATGATCCTTCAAATAAATGAGGACAACCTTGTGTTTACAACTCAAAGATCTCTCTCTGCATCCATGGAGAGGAAGCATAAAAAGCTTCTCTCAAAGCAGAGTCAAACAAAACCCCCACAGTCAAACTCTAAGTTTGGTGTTGGGAGGCCGCAACTAAACTCTAAGTTTGGTGTTGAACTCCCATATCCAAACTCTAAGTTTGGTGTTGGGGAGTCTCAACAAAGCTCTGCACATCTGTGAGGCTCCATGAGAGCCCACTGTCAAGCTATTGACATTAAAGAAGCGCTTGTTGGGAGGCAACCCAATTTTTATTTATCTAATTTTCATTGTTTTTCATGTTTTATTAGGTTCATGATCATGTGGAGTCACAAAATAAATAAATAAAAATTGAAAACAGAATAAAAAACAGCAGAAAAAAAAATCACACCCTGGAGGAAGAACTTACTGGCATTTAAATGCCAGTAAGAAGCATGTTTTGGGCGTTCAACGCCAGAACAGAGCACGGTTCTGGCGCTGAACGCCAGAAATGGACAGCATCTGGGCATTTGAACGCCAGAAATGCACCCTGGAGAAGAGCTGGCACTGAACGCCCAGAACAAGCATGGTTCTGGCGTTCAACGGCAGAAATGGGCAACAAATGGGCGTTCAACGCCTAGAACAAGTACCAATCTGGTGCTGAACGCCCAGAGTTGTGTGCAAGGGCATTTTGCATGCCTAATTTGGTGCAAGGTTGTAAATCCTTAAACACCTCAGGATCCGTGGACCCCACTGGATCCCCACCTACCTCCACTCACTTCTTCTCACCCCTCTTTCACACAATCCCATAAACACTCTTCCCCAAAACCCTTCACCAATCACCTCAATCTCTCTTCCCCATCACCTCTTCACCACTCAGATCCATCCACTCTTCCCCATAAACCTACCTCATAAACTCCACCTACCTTCAAAATTCAAATCAATTTCCCACCCAAACCCACCCTAAATGGCCGAACTTACCCCCCCTCCCCCCACTATATATAGCCCTCCATTCTTCCTCCATTTTCACACAACACAACCCTCTCTTCTCTTCTTGGCCGAAACACAACCCCTTCTCCCTCTCCTCCATTTTCTTCTTCTTTTTCATCTATTCTTTCTTCTCTTGCTCGAGGGCGAGTAAAATTCTAAGTTTGGTGTGGTAAAAGCATAAGCTTTTTGTTTTTCCATTACCATTGATGGCACCTAAGACCGGAGAATCCTCTAGAAAAGGGAAAGGAAAGACAAAAACTTCCACCCCCGAGTCATGGGAGATGGAAAGGTTCATCTCCAAAGCCCATCAAGACCACTTCTATGATGTTGTGGCCAAGAAGAAGGTGATCCATGAGGTCCCTTTCAAACTCAAGAGAAATGAGTATCCGGAGATCCGACATGAAATCCAAAGAAGAGGTTGGGAAGTTCTAACAAACCCCATCCAACAAGTCGGCATCCTAATGGTTCAAGAGTTCTATGCCAATGCATGGATCACTAGGAACCATGATCAAAGTAAGAACCCGAATCCAAAGAATTATGTTACAATGGTTCGGGGAAAATACTTAGATTTTAGTCCGGAGAATGTGAGGTTGGCGTTTAACTTGCCTATGATGCAAGAAGATGAGCGCCCCTACACTAGAAGGGTCAACTTTAATCAAAGGTTAGACCAAGTCCTCATGGACATATGTGTGGAAGGAGCTCAATGGAAGATTGACTCCAAAGGCAAGCCGGTTCAACTAAGAAGACTGGACCTCAAGCCTGTGGCTAGAGGATGGTTGGAGTTCATCCAACGCTCCATCATCCCCAGTAGCAACTGATCTGAAGTTACTGTGGATTGGACCATCATGATCCATAGCATCATGATTGGAGAGGAAGTAGAAGTTCATGAAGTCATCTCCCTTGAACTCTACAAAATAGCCGAAAAGCCCTCCCCTGGGGCAAGGCTAGCTTTTCCTCATCTTATTTGCCATCTATGTTACTTAGCTGGAGCTTTCATAGAAGGAGACATTCATATTGAGGAAGAGAAGTCCATCACTAAGAAAAAGATGGAGCAAGCAAGAGAGCCCATTCATGGAGCTCAAGAGGCGCAGGAAGCTCATCACCATGAGATCCCGGAAATGCCTCAAATGCATTTTCCTCCACAAAACTATTGGGATCAAATCAACACCTCCCTAGGAGAATTAAGTTCCAACATGAGACAACTAAGGGTGGAACATCAAGAGCACTCCATCATCCTTCATGAAATAAGAGAAAATCAAAAAGCAATGAGGGAGGAGCAACAAAGACAAGGAAGAGACATAGAAGAGCTCAAGGACATCATTGGTTCCTCAAGAAGGAAACGCCACCATCACTAAGGTGGACTCATTCCTTGTTCTTACATTCTCTGTTTTTCGTTTTCTATGTTAAGTGCTTATCTATGTTTGTGTCTTATTACATGATCATTAGTATTTAGTAACTTTGTCTTAAAGTTATGAATGTCCTATGAATCCATCACCTCTCTTAAATGAAAAATGTTTAAATTCAAAAGAACAAGAAGTACATGTGTTTCGAATTTATCCTCGAACTTAGTTTAATTATATTGATGTGGTGACAATACTTCTTGTTTTCTGAATGAATGCTTGAACAGTGCATATATGTCTTTTGAAGTTGTTGTTTAAGAATGTTAAATATGTTGGCTCTTGAAAGAATGATGACAAGGAAACATGTTATTTGATAATCTGAAAAATCATAAAAATGATTCTTGAAGCAAGAAAAAGCAGCAAAGAACAAGGCTTGCAGAAAAAAAAAATAGCCAAAAAAAAATAATAGAAAGAAAAAGAAAAGCAAGCAGAAAAAGCCAAAAGCTCTTAAAACCAAGAGGCAAGAGCAAAAAGCCAATAACCCTTAAAACCAAAAGGCAAGGGCAAATAAAAAGGATCCCAAGGCTTTGAGCATCAGTGGATAGGAGGGCCTAAAGGAATAAAATCCTGGTTTAAGCGGCTAAACCAAGCTGTCCCTAACCATGTGCTTGTGGCGTGAAGGTGTCAAGTGAAAACTTGAGACTGAGCGGTTAAAGTCAAGGTCCAAAGCAAAAAAAGAGTGTGCTTAAGAAACCTGGACACCTCTAATTGGGGACTTTAGCAAAGCTGAGTCACAATCTGAAAAGGTTCACTCAATTATGTGTCTGTGGCATTTATGTATCCGGTGGTAATACTGGAAAACAAAGTGCTTAGGGCCACAGCCAAGACTCATAAAATAGCTGTGTTCAAAAATCATCATACTGAACTAGGAATATCAATAACACTATCTGAACTCTGAGTTTCTATAGATGCCAATCATTCTGAACCTCAATGGATAAAGTGAGATGCCAAAACTATTCAAGAGGCAAAAAGCTACAAGTCCCGCTCATCTTATTGGAGCTATGTTTCATTGATAGTTTGGAATTTATAGTATATTCTCTTCTTTTTATCCTATTTGATTTTTAGTTGCTTGGGGACAAGCAACAATTTAAGTTTGGTGTTGTGATGAGCGGATAATTTATACGCTTTTTGGCATTATTTTTAGTATGTTTTTAGTAGAATCTAGTTACTTTTAGGGATGTTTTCATTATTTTTTATGTTAAATTCAAATTTCTGGACTTTACTATGAGTTTGTGTATTTTTCTGTGATTTCAGGTATTTTCTGGCTGAAATTGAGGGACTTGAGCAAAAATCAGATTTAGAGGTTGAAGAAGGACTGCTGATGCTGTTGGATTCTGACCTCCCTGCACTCAAAATGGATTTTCTGGAGCTACAAAACTCAAAATGGCGCGCTTTTAATTGCGTTGGAAAGTAGACATCCAGGGCTTTCCAGAAATATATAATAGTCCATACTTTGCCCAAGTTTAGACGACGCAAACTGGCGTTCAACGCCAGCTCTCTGCCCAATTCTGGCGTCCAGCGCCAGAAACAAGTTGCAAAGTGGAGTTCAACGCCCAAAATGGCACAAAAGCTGGCGTTCAACTCCAAGAATGACTTCTCCATGTGTAGACTTCAAGCTCAGCCCAAGCACACACCAAGTGGGCCCCGAAAGTGGATTTATGCATCAATTACTTACTTCTGTAAACCCTAGTAGCTAGTTTATTATAAATAGGACTTTTTACTATTGTATTAGACATCTTGAGACATCTTAGAACATCTTTGGATGCCTGGTTCTTAGATCAGAGGGGCTGGCCATTCGGCCATGCCTGGACCTTTCACTTATGTATTTTCAAACGGTAGAGTTTCTACACTCCATAAATTAAGGTGTGGAGCTCTGCTGTTCCTCAAAGATAAATGCAAAGTACTACTATTTTCTATTCAATTCATCTTATTTCGCTTCTAAGATATTCATTCGCACTTCAACCTGAATGTGATGAACGTGACAATCATCATCATTCCCTATGAACGCGTGCCTGACAACCACTTCCGTTCTACATTAGATTGAATGAGTATCTCTTAGATCTCTTAATCAGAATCTTCGTGGTATAAGCTAGATTGATGGCGGCATTCATGAGAGTCCGGAAAGTCTAAACCTTGTCCGTGGTATTCCGAGTAGGACTCTGGGATTGAATGACTGTGACGAACTTCAAACTCGCAAGTGCTGGGCGTAGTGACAGACGCAAAAGGATAGTAAATTCTATTCCAGTATGATCGAGAACCTCAAAGATGATTAGCCATGCAGTGACAGCGCATCAGACCATTTTCACAGAGAGGAATAGGATGCAACCAACGACAAGGGTGATGCCTCCAGACGATTAGCCGTGCTGTGACAGAGCATTTGGACCATTTTCCCGAGAGGATTGAAAGTAGCCATTGGCACCGGTGACATCCTTACAAAAAGCCAGCCATAGAAAGGAGTAAGACTGATTGGATGAAGACAGCAGGAAAGCAGAGGTTCAGAGGAACGAAAGAATCTCTATGCGCCTATCTGAAATTCTCACCGATGATTTACATAAGTATTTCTATCCTTATTTTATTATATTATTTTCGAAAACTTCATAACTACTTTATATCCGCCTGACTGAGATTTACAAGGTGACCATAGCTTGCTTCATACCAACAATCTCCGTGGGATCGACCCTTACTCACGTAAGGTTTATTACTTGGACGACCCAGTGCACTTGCTGGTTAGTTGTATCGAAGTTGTGACAAATTATGAATTGAGATTAGAGCACCAAGTTTTTGGAGCCATTACCAGAGATCACAATTTCGTGCACCACTTATGCTTAAATTCATCCAGAAATCTCCACTAATGCTTGGAATGCCAATAGCCTCCGGGGTCCCAAACTAGGCATGTGAAGCTTCTGAGCAGCTTCAAACAGATTGTCAGGCTCCCGGGGTGACAAATGTCAGCATAGATTCCAGGATCCCAAACTTGGCTTTTAAATCCACCTTCGTCTTGATCTATATTTTTCCATCCGGGTGGTTTATAAATTAGATTCTCACCAGAATAACCAAACGTTTTCCGAGATCCATTTGATAGATCATGATGCCAATCCGTGCACTTCAAGTTGAAGCGTGGAACCTTATTGAACCTTGTGAACCAGCTCTGAGTATGAGCCATTTCCCTTTTACTCTTAAAGCCGCAGAGAGCTCTATGCTGGCCATCTGTTTCAAGCAAACCATATTCAAGTGGAAAAATAAAGTTAAAGGTTAAGGATTGTACCCACTTAAAACATGTATTGGGTGGTAATGGCCTTGGGATAGGTGGTTCCAATGGTTCTGTGAGTTCTACTCCCTTGTGCTCTTCTGTGAATTTCTCCACTTCTTTGCAAGATTCCTCAAATGTATCCATGTCCTGATCAAAGCCATCTATGTTTTCCTCATCACTTAAGTCATAGATTGGAGGTTGAGAGAAATCTACCTCCGTATCATCTTCGTATTCACTTGGGGAAGATCCTTCAATCTCAGAGAATTCACTTGCGGATGCAAGTTCATTACTAGAAGAACTTGACTTGAGATTATCATCATCAAGGAAACTTACTTCTTGGGTTATTCTGTCTAGTTCTTCATGAAGGACTTGCTCTGGGGATTGCGCACAATCCTCCTTAGCATCAATTGTAACATCTTTGATAGAATTCTCCACAACTCTGGGTTCCCATGGAGGTTCAGCGTCTCCTAAGTCTTCAACCAACTCTTTTTCTTGTATAATGACAGCTTCCTCTACTTGTTCTAGTATGAAATCATGCTCTGTCTTGTCTACTGGAGTTTCTAGTATCTCCTTCATGCTACGCTCTTCGTTAGATCGTCCACATGGGGCCGTGGGATGTCTTTGAATGTTCGAACGTCTAGAAGATAATTGACTTACTGCTTGCTCCAGTTGATGAAGGGTTGTTTGAAGTCGATTCACTGTTTCCTTGAGACGAACCTCTGATCCTCGGGGTGATAGATTTGGATATGGCGCAGGGAGAAGTGGTGGTGTTTGGGAGTGATTGGATTGGAACTGGGGTAAAGGAGGATCATGTAGTGGCGAATGGTGAAAAAGAGCTTGTGAGTGTGGTGGTTCGAAGTTACGTTGAGAGGATGGCCTATAAGCACAGGGTGGGGCTTATTGGTAATTACAAGGTTGTCCACCATGTCTATTTGCTTGGTACGCATTATAGAATGGTCTTTGTCCATGATATCTTGGAGGGTGTTGTTGCCTAAAGGGTTGATGAGATCCTCTTGGCTCCATCCATCTTTGATTGCTCTGACCTTGATGCATGTTCCTATTATAACTTCCATTCCTTTCAATAACATTAGAACCAAACTCAAAGCGAAAGGGATGAGAATTCATAGTAGCTAAAAAAATAAAGAGGGAAAAATAAAGACAAATAAACAAGTAAAAGAAAAATATTTACAATAACCAATAATAAGGCACACGATTGCAGTTCCCCGGCAACGGCGCCATTTTGACGTTGGGATTTTTGCCAGTAAAGAATTTTACAAAAAATAGTCGCATTGTAGATATAGATTCTAAACCAACAGAAATCCCTTCGTACAAACGTTTTGGTTGTCACAAGTAACAAACCCCTAAATAAATTGATAACCGAAGTATTCAAACCTCGGGTCATCTTCTCAAGGAACTGCAAGGAAGTATGTTCTTATTATTGGTTATGGAGATTGTAAATTGGGGTTTTGAGAAAGAGGAGTGGATAATTTAATTAACAATTAAAGTAAATGAAGAACAAGTAATTTAAATGATAAGTAAAATAAATAAATGACTGTAAATAAACTTTTGGTAAGGTATGAGAAATTAGAGGTCCTATCCTAGTTACCCTTATCAATGATGATGAGAATTGAATCTTAATTCCACTTTGTTAACCTTTACTAAGATAAAGGAAGGTCAAGGGATTAATTGGTTTGATCTTCGAATCCTATTTATTTCCTAAGAAAAGATTGGGATTATTGAAGTTCAATTTAACTAACAAGATAACAATTATCAATCATGTTTGAGTTTGATAACTCCTGAGTTACTGATTTTTTAACCAGGGCCAAAATGAGAAAAGTAAATCTACTGGAATAAAATGTCTTCAGATGGGAATAACAATAATGTAAATAAAAGAAAGCAATATTAAACTGAAATACCTCAAATAACATTAATTCAAAAGAGTAATCTGTAACATGGAAGAATTCATAAATTAAATTGCAACATCAAATAACCAACTAAAGTAATGGAATAAATAAAAAGTGAAAGGGAAGCTTAAAGTAAAGGAACATTGAACCTGGGATCGAGAGTCACTCCTAAAACTAAGAGAAATCCTAAATCCTAATCCTAATAGAGAAGAGAGAGGAGAGAACCTCCCTCAAAACTAAATCTAAATCATGAAAACTAACTAAAGTGGAGACTCTCCTTGAATGTATGCCTTCCCCCACTTCATAACCTCTGGTCTATGCCTTCTGGACTTGGATTTGGGCCAAAAAGGGCTTCAGAATTCGCTGGGAGCGTTTTCTGCAATTTCTGGTGCGTGGCGTCTATCACGCGTTCGCGTGGGTCACGCGGTCGTGTCATTTGGAGTTTTCCTTGTCACGCGGTCGCGTCAATCATGTGACCGCGTCATATATGTTCTGCTTAAGGCACGCGGTCGCATCAGTCATGCGGCCGCGTTGCTGCTTCTTTGCGCTTGGCATGCGTCCGCGTCGCCCATGCGATCGCGTGGCTGCCAGTTTCTCCAAAAACTCTGTTTTATGCTTTCCTTATATTTTTGTATGTTTCCTTTCTATCCTTTAAGTCATTCCTGCCTTAGAAGATCTGAAACTACTCAACACACTAATCACGGCATCGAATGGAATTAAAGGTAATTAAAATAATTAATTTTAAAGCATAGGAAACTTGTTTTTCACATACATCACATGATAAGGAAGGGAAAGTAAAACCATGCAAATAATATGAATAAGTGGGTGAAGGATTGAATAAATCACTCAGATTAAGCACAAAATATATCATAAAATATGGGTTTATCAATGGACTTCAGCCACGGTTTCATCTATAATGTCACACTTGAGGATAGAGTGATCCTCTGGAGGATGCGTCATAACTCCATTCAGGTTGAAGATCACTATTCGACCATCTATTTCAAAAGAGTATGTTCCTGAAAAAGCATCTAATTTAAACTTTGAAGTCTTCAAGAATGGCCTTCTGAGTAGGATTGATGATGGCTTATCTGAGTCATTTTGGGGCATTTCCAGGATATAAAAATCAGTGGGGAACGTGAGTCCCTTAATGCCCACTAATACATCTTCAGCAACTCCAACCACTGTAATGATGCTTTTATCTGCTAACACAAAACGAGCTGCCGACCTTTTTAAGTGAGGGAGCCTCAAAACATCATATATAGACAAAGGCATTATACTCACACATGCTCCTAAATCACACATGCAGTCAGAAATTATCACACCACTAATAGTGCAATTAACTATACAAGGACCTGGGTCACTACACTTTTCAGGTAAACCTCCCATTAAAGCAGATATGGAACTACCTAAAGGAATAGTTTCTAATTCATTAATTTTGTCTTTATGTATACATAAATATTTTAGAAACTTTGCATACTTAGGTACCTGTTGAATAACATCAAATAGAGGAACAGTTACCTCAACCTTTTTGAATATCTCTACCATTTTGGGATCAGGTTCCAGCTGCTTCCTGGGCTTCCTTGCAAGTTGTGGAAATGGAATGGGAGTGGTGTCTTCTGCAGTGTCTGCGCCTTTTGATGCTTCCTCCTGTGGTCGAGCTTCTTCTTTTTCAGCTATGTCCTGTATGTCTTCTTCCTTTTCAACATCTTCTATTTCCACTACCTCTTCAGCTGAGGCGTGTTCTGGTGAGCTTGGCTCCTCCTGGTTCCTCTCCTACAGTGTGATTCCGGACCTTAGAGTGATGGCATTAATACCACCCTTGGAATTGGGTAATGGTTGAGAGGGAATTTTATTGGAGCTCAAAGGTTGATTATTGGAGTTATTCATTGAACCAATCTGTGAGACAAGAGCTTGCAAAGTAGCGTTCAGACCATTCAGAGTGGCATTAATGTTATTTTCTATGGTCTGCTGTCTCCGATCAATTGATTGTAGTAAGTCATCATTAGCAGAAGAAGACGGATAGGTAATTTGAGAGGTCTGCTGTTGGGTATTCTGTGGTCCTTGGGATTGCCTTAGGTGAGGTGTCTTGTAAGGCTAATTCTGATTATGCTGCCTGTTGTTGTTATTATTCCACCTCTGATATCCCTGATTATCTCTGCCTCCTCTGTTGTTGTTGTCCCTCTAATTCTGGTTAGAATTGTCCTGCCATCCATGGCTGTAGTTACCACCTTGATTGTACCCTTGGTTGGAGCGGTCATAGAAGTTATGAGTGGCTGCCACGGTGTTGTCTTCCTGCTGGAGCTGCGGATATTCATCAGTATAATGGCTATAATCAGCACAAATTCTGTAAACTCTTTGTGGGACTAACTGTTGGTTTTGCTGTGCTGGAGAAGGTTGAGCTTGCTGAACTTGTTGATTCAATTGCATTTGCTTCAGCAAGTTGGTAATTTTACAGATACTCTGAGTTAAAGCAGCAGTCTCTCTGCTAGAGGATACTTCGGCAACGGCTTTTGCACGGCCTTGTTTCTGCCTGTGATTCCTAGTAGATTCAGCTAAGTCACTGATCAATTGCCATGCCTCATCAGTGGTCTTGTACTTTTTCATAAACCTATTGCTAGCACTTTCCAATGTGGTCTTATCTTGGGGCCTCATGCCCTGTGTGACATAACCGAGTAACACTATCTTGTCAATCATATGGTGGGGGCAAGCTTCCAGAAGATTATTGAAGCGCTCCCAGTACTCATAGAGAGTTTTAGAATCATCCTGAACAATCATAGAAATATCTTTCCTCAGTTTATTAGTAACTTCAGCTAGAAAGAACTTTTCCAAGAATTCTCTTCTCAGTGTATCCCAGTTGGATACAATTGCTGCTGGTTGAGTGTAGTACCACTCTCTTGCCTTCCCCTCAAGAGAAAACGGGAAAGCTTTCAGCAAAATTGAAGTTTCATCTACACCATCACGCCGAGCTTGCCTTATTCTTGAAATAGTTCTTTCAATCTCAGGATCGAATACTAGCAAGCTTGGGTCAGGAAGCGAACGCATCATCCAACGAAAGAAACAAGCAGCTCATAGTAGTAAAATAAAATAAAATACAAATAAATAAAATCCAATCAATAACTTTAGCACTCTATTGCAACTTCCCGGCAACGGCGCCAAAAATTGATGTTGGCGGAAATTGGCGAGTTAAGAATTGTTATAAGATATGCGTTGCGAATATAGTCCTCAACCAACCAGAAATCCGCTTATCAATTTAAAAAAGGGTTTCACAGAAATTAAAATTAAAATACTGGGAGTATGAATCCCAGGTCGTCTCCCAACGAGTTGCAGGAAAGTGTGCTATTTTATTAATCAGATGGTTTTCAAAAAGATTTGAGTTGAATGACAGGAAATTAAATTAGAGAATTAATGTAATTTAAATAAAAGCCTTGACTGGGAGTAGATTAGTTGGAAGCCCTATTCTTGTTGCAGTACTCTCAAGATTAGTTGATAATTGGGGGTTATTCTGTTTAGTTATCCCTTACTAGGTAAGGGAAAGTTAAACAAGTTGGAATGCTGTTTCTATCCACAAGTTCCAATCCGCTCTTGGGAGGATTGGTGTTAGTGACTAGAGAGCAATCCAACAATAAACCCAATTACAATCTTTCTCTTGAGCATCCCAACTCAAGGGTTCCTTTCAATCAACTCCCCATCAAGTTAGGGAACTACTCGCTCATTGTAAATGTAAAATTCATAACATAAGAAAGGGAATTAAAGAAAGACATGATAAATAATGATCAAAAGATTAATTAAAAATAAAAGTAATTCTTGTATTAATAAATGCTAAAATAATCCAATAGTAAAGTTAAGTAAATTAAGAAACATGGAAGAGTAAAAGACAAGTAAAGAGAACGAACTAGAATGTCGAAGTCTTGATGAGGCAATAACTCTTCTCAATATCCCAATGCAAAAACAATGAAAATAACAAATCCTAAAAACTATGAATGTGTAGAGAGAAAACCTAGAGGAGAGGAAAACTAGATTTCCAAACTAAAACTATGTGGAATGAATGTTGTTTTTGGTTTCTGCATGTTCTCTGGCTCTAGTCTGCTTTTCTGGGCCGAAAACTGGGTCAAAATAAGGCCCGAAATCGCCCCCAGCGATTATGCAGATCGCGCATGTCACGCGGACGCGTCATTCGGTGTTTCGCTTTACCACGCGGGCGCGTCGTCCACGCCTCCGCGTCACTTGTGCAGTTTCCAATTCGCACGGCCGCGTCATCCATGCGGCCGCGTCATTGCAATTTCCTCTCTTTCGTGCGGTCGCGTCATCCATGCGGCCGCGTCGCTTCTCGCTGGTCATCTCCTCAATTTCTTGTGTTCCTTCCATTTTTTGCAAGCTTCCTTTCCAATCTCTAACTCATTCATGCCCTATAAAGCCTGAAACACTTAACACACAGATCACGGCATCGAATGGAATAAAGGAGAAATAAAATACATAATTAAAAGTCTCTAGGAAGCAAGTTTTCAATCATGCAATAACTTTAGGAAGGAATTATAAATGCATGCTAATTTAATGAATAAGTGGGTAAAGATCATGATAAAACAACATAATTAAACACAATATAAACCATAAAATAGTGGTTTATCAAAAACGCATCAGTTGGAGCCACCCGTCCACTTGCACATCTCAGCGTGCACTGAGGATGGTGCAATCATTAAGTATGGGGAGGTCGATACCGACTTCCGTGGGTTAGTTATTTTCTTCTCAACACCGAAGTTTTATTTTCTTTGTTAGTTCATTGTTGCATTTGCATATTTGATTGCATGTTTGCTTGATTTTGTGCATATTTTACCACTACTGGGTTGAAGTAATAATTTCTTTTCCAAGAAAATATTTTATAGCATTTCACTAATTTGAATTAAAATTTTTGTTAAACTTGTTTGAAGAATTTTATTTTGGAACATGGTTTTAGAGCTCGAACACACAAACCCTGTGAGATTTTTGAGCCTATTTGATTGGTTGTATTTTATCAACCAATATTTTATTGGTGTATTTTTCTCTCTATAATTATGATCTTTGTCTTGCTTAATTCTATATTTCCCTTATTTGATGTATGTATGCACTTATATGATTAAGGCCTTGTTTCACTGAGCTTACATACCCATATGGCCTTAACCTTTTCATTATCCTTTGTAAACCAATGTTGAGCCTTTTAACCCCATTTATTCTTTACTTTAGCTCATCACTAACTCTAAGTGGAAAACAATAATTTCCTTAATTTGAATCCTTGGTTAGCTTAGACTAGTGAGAGTATTCATGATTTAAGTGTGGGGAAATTGGGTTTTAAAATAATTGGTTTGGAAATTGAGTATGTTAGACTTTATGTGAAAATGTGAAAAGAATATTGAGGACATGTTCATACATTCAATATCTTAATCATATGCATTGAAAAAAAATAATAAGAAAGAAAAAAAAGAGAGAAAAAGAAAAAAAAATCTAATAAAAAGGGAACAAAATGTCCCAAAGTAAATGCTGATAGCAATGTATATGTACTGTACTCAAAATTAAGATGCATGAATATGTGGAAAACATGGTTAATGGATAGTTAGGTTTTGTATTCTGATTACATGGATTGTCCTAAGTTAGGTGGGAAGTTTGGGTTAATTAAGGATTCAAATTTTAGTCCACTTAACCAAATACAATCCTACCTTGACCCTAACCCCATTAAAACCCTTAAAAGACCTCTTGATATGTGTATTTGTGCATCAAATTATTTGTTGATTGGTAGAAGAAAAGCAAACCTTAGAAAGCAAGGTTCATAGAGAATTGAGAGAATCGAACCTTAAACACATGAGTGATTAGAGTATATACACTTCCGGTGAGGGTTCGATGCTCGATTCTTTGTTCCCGGCTTTCATGAGATATTTTCTTCTTGCAAGTCTATTTGTACTATATTTTTATAATTTGAAATAGTAAAATCCAGTTCATATTTGTTCTTAAAAGATTTATTTACTTTTAACCAAGTAGGTAGAAGCATTTCACATTTAGCTGCATTTATATAGATAGGTTGCATTTCATATATTCTACCATTTCTCTTCATTCTTTTGGCTCTCTTGAGCTTAGCATGAGGACATGCTAATGTTTAAGTGTGGGGAGATTGATAAATCCCATTTTTTAGGGTTTATCTTGTGCTTAATTGAGTGCATTTTATCCACTATTCTCACACTTATTCATAGAATTCGCATGTTTTACATTTTCCCTCCTAATTTTGTGCTATGATTGAAAACATGCTTCTTTCACCTTAAATTTTCTATGTTTAATCCTCTCTTATTACCATTCGATGCCGTGATATGTTTTTTAAGTGTTTTCAGGGTTTATAGGGCAGGAATGGCTTAGAGGATGGAAAGGAAGCATGCAAAAGTGGAAGGAATACAAGATTTTGAAGGAATTGCTAAGCTGTCAAGCCTGACCTCTTCGTACTAAATCGATCATAACTTGAGCTACAGAGATCCGAATGAGGCGGTTTTAGTTGCATTGGAAAGCTAAGATCCAGGGCTTCAAAATGTTATGCAATTTGTTATAGTTGCCATACATTTAGGCGACGTGCACGCATGGATAACGCGTACGCGTGACCTTATGAAAGTTCAGTGATGCGTACGCGTGACAAAGCCACGTGCTATACGTATCAAAAAATACTAGGGGCAATTTCTGGGCTGTTTTTGGCCCAATTCCAAGCCCAAAAACACAGATTAGAGGCCGTAGAGTGGAGGAATCATTCATACAACTTTCATTCACATAATTTTAAGTTTTAGATGTAGTTTTCTAGAGAGAGCCTCTCCTCTCTCTAGGTTTTAGGATTCTTAGGTTTAGCTATTTTCAATTTTAGATTTCTACTTTACTTTAGTTTAGTTTCTCTTCAATTCTGATTTATTCTAGCACTTTAGTTTCTCTTCTCTTGGTGATTTATTTATTTATCCACTTTAGTTTATGAATTCTCATGTTAGATTTGATTTTCTATTTAATGCAATTTGAGGTATTTCATATTTATGATTGCTTTCTTCAATTTATGTTATTGATGCTTTCAATTGGTTGTTTCGATTTTATTATCTCTTATTGCTTTTCTATGCCTTTATGTTGTGCCTTCCAAGTGTTTGATAAAATGCTTGGGAGGATTTTAAGTTAGATTTTCCTATTCTTAACTTAGATTGATTAATTGGAGACTCTTGAATTATCAAAGGTCTTTTATTGATTGGTATTTGAGACTTGCTAGTTGATTTGAATTCCACTAACTCTAGTCTTTCCTTGAGAGTTGACTAGGACTTGAGGAATCAAATTGATTTATCCACTTGACTTTCCTTCATAGTTAGAGGTTGACTAAGTGGGAGCAACAGACAATTACTATCATAATTGATGATGATAATGAGGATAGGAATTCCAATTCTCAATACTTGTTAAAACTTTTCTTAATTATTAGTTTATTTTCTTCTCATTTACATTCCTTGTTCAACATTTAAAAACTCAAAAAGATACTTTTCCATAACCAATAATAGATACACCTCCCTGCAATTCCTTGAGAGATGACCCGAGGTTTAAATACTTCGGTTTATTTTTATTGGGTTTGCTTTAGTGACAAACAAATTTTTGTATGAAAGGATTCTTTGTTGGTTTAGAAACTATACTAGCAACGAGAATTTATTGTGAATTCTTTACTAGCAAAAATCCGTTCATCAAGGAACTTGCTTTTGGCGCACAAAAACTGATTGAAGGGTAGGCGAGTGATAATTGGCGTAGAATTCAACTACCCAAGAGAGATTAGCTTTGCTCGGCCTCCGATTTAGGAATCCCCAATATCTCCTCTCAATGCGGGGCACCACAAATTGAACGAAGTGTTCTGGAAAGAGTAGGAGGTGCTCATTGTGGTAGTTTCTCTCTGCCAAGATTGGGAACACCCGCTCACAATAGCGGTTCGTGAATCGTGTGGAGTCCTTTACGGGAAATTCCTTCTCCGCTTAATCAACTCTGATGGTCCTCTTCAACCGCTTAGTAGATGGCTTGACTTTTGAGGAGGCTTGTGCCTTAACGAATGCTCTTTGAATCGTCCTTTTAGCCGGTGCCTTTTCAGAGGCCTTTTCTTTCCCTTTCTTAGTGGCCATCTTGAAAAAGGAGAGAAAATAGGAAACATTAAACTCAAGGAGATAAACACCGGAGTTAGAAAAATTCAAGTGAGAATGAATGCCAAAGAGAGGAAAGCGTCTTAAATACATGGTGGCTACAACATACAAGTAAGACATCAATATGATCATGGAGGCATATCACTAGCACTAGATGCAAGAGTGAAATAAGCATGCAAGTACAAAGTATGAGAAGAATAGACTCAAGTATCGATAACAACAATGATAATCACATGGGAATTAAACCAAAATAATGAGCATTTTGATGATGAACATATATGGAGCATAGGCTCAATGCATATGGAGTGTAAGTTTTGTGAAAAAGACACACTAAGTTGCAAGAATAAGATAAAAAATAATTTAAAATGTCATTGGTTCTTTTTCACAAACACTTGGTGTGCATATCAAAGTCAACTAGTAAGTTAAGAAATCCAAGTGTAGTAAAAGCCTCAAAATAAAATATCAACTACCAAAGCAATACCACATGAGATAAACAAGTCAAGAGATATCAAAATAATCCACCAATTCACAAAAAGTTAAACTAGAGACTTCAACACCAATAGAAAAATGCAAGGAGAGAAAGAACTAATAGAAAACTAAAAGAATAAAACTAAAATGCATGTAAGAACAATTAAAATATTTCAATGTAATAAAGAAAAGAAGGGTTAAAGATTAAAAGAGAGTAAGAAAAGAAACCTGAAAAGAAGAGGAAAAGAGGAGATTAAATGTAAGTAAGGAGAAGATAAGAGGTGTGAGAAGAGAAAAGAAAAAGAAGAGAAAAGGGTTTGGATTGTCGGAGGTGGTAGTCCACCGGTGGTGGTGGAATGGGGGAAGAAATAAGGAAGAAATAAGAAGTTAGGAAGAAGAAAGAAGAAGAATTAGAATTAGAAGAAAGAAGAAGAATGAGACGGGCTGGGCGGTGCGAGGATTAAATTAAATCCACACTACGACGCGTGCGCATCGTCCACGCCTACGCGTGGGAGGCCCAAAAGTTAAAGTGACGCGTGAGAATCGGCCACGTGTACACGTGACTAATTTTCGTGCTAGACGCACAAAACTCGTATAGTTCTATCACAACTCTCTAGTTTTTGTACCAGAGGCAACATTAAGAGACAACGCGTGCGCGTCCCCTATGCTCACGCATGGGTAGCCAGAGAACAAAGTGACACGTAAGCGTTGGTCACGCATGCGCGTGACTATTTGTGATAGACGCACGAAATTGGCACAGTTCCAGTGCAACTCTCTGGTTTTTGTACCAGGGATTACAGCAGTGGCATACGACGTGTGCGCGTCGATCACGCACACGCGTGGAAAGAAGAAATTACTAGGTGACGCGTACGCGTCAGCAAGGCATACGCGTGGGTTGGGTTGTGCGCTGATGAGCGGATAATTTATACGCTTTTTGGCATTGCTTTTAGTATGTCTTTAGTAGAATCTAGTTACTTTTAGGGATGTTTTCATTAGTTTTTATATTAAATTCACATTTCTGGACTTTACTATGAGTTTGTGTGTTTTTCTGTGATTTTAGGTATTTTCTGGCTGAAATTGAGGGACTTGAGCAAAAATCAGATTCAGAGGTTGAAGAAGGACGGCTGATGCTGTTGGATTCTGACCTCCCTGCACTCAAAATGGATTTTCTGGAGCTACAGAACTCAAAATGGCGCGCTTCTAATTGCGTTGGAAAGTAGACATCCAGGGCATTCCAGAAATATATAATAGTTCATACTTTGCCCAAGTTTAGATGACGCAAACTGGCATTCAAAGCCAGATCTCTGCCCAATTCTGGCGTCCAGCGCCAGAAACAAGTTGCAAAGTGGAGTTCAACGCCCAAAATGGCACAAAAGCTGGCGTTCAACTCCAAGAATGACCTCTCCACGTGTAGACTTCAAGCTCAGCCCAAGCACACACCAAGTGGGCCCCGGAAGTGGATTTATGCATCAATTACTTACTTCTGTAAACCCTAGTAGCTAGCTTATTATAAATAGGACTTTTTACTATTGTATTTGACATCCTGAGTTTTATCTTTGGATCATAGTAGTCTTAGTTACTCTGGTTCCCCTCTGGGGCCGAGACCAATGAACTCCATTATTACTTATGTATTTTCAACGGTAGAGTTTCTACACTCTATAGATTAAGGTGTGGAGCTCTGCTGTTCCTCAAAGATTAATGCAAAGTACTACTGTTTTCTATTCAATTCATCTTATTTCACTTCTAAGATATTCATTCGCACTTCAACCTGAATGTGATGAATGTGACAATCATCATCATTCCCTATGAACGCGTGCCTGACAACCACTTCCGTTCTACATTAGATTGAATGAGTATCTCTTAGATCTCTTAATCAGAATCTTCGTGGTATAAGCTAGATTGATGGCGGCATTCATGAGAGTCCGGAAAGTCTAAACCTTGTCCGTGGTATTCCGAGTAGGACTCTGGGATTGAATGACTGTGATGAACTCCAAACTCGCGAGTGCTGGGCGTAGTGACAGACGCAAAAGGATAGTAAATTCTATTCCAGTATGATCGAGAACCTCCAAGATGATTAGCCATGCAGTGACAGCGCATCGGACCATTTTCACAGAGAGGAATAGGATGCAACCAACGACAAGGGTGATGCCTCCAGACGATTAGCCGTGCTGTGACAGAGCATTTGGACCATTTTTCCGAGAGGATTGAAAGTAGCCATTGGCACCGGTGACATCCTTACACAAAGCCAGCCATAGAAAGGAGTAAGACGGATTGGATGAAGACAGCAGGAAAGCGGAGGTTCAGAGGAACGAATGCATCTCCATACGCTTATATGAAATTCTCACCAATGATTTACATAAGTATTTCTATCCTTCTTTTATTACTAAATTTCGAAAACTACATAACTATTTTATATTCGCCTGACTGAGATTTACAAGGTGACCATAGCTTGCTTCATACCAACAATCTCCGTGGGATTCGACCCTTACTCACGTAAGGTATTACTTGGACGACCCAGTGCACTTGCTGGTTAGTTATGCGAAGTTGTGAAGATATGTTTAGACCATGGTTCTGTGCATCCGTTTTTGGTGCCATCGCCAGGGAATCATTTTCGAACAATAATTCATAACCTGAGTAACAATTTCGCATACCAAGTTTTTGGCGCCGTAGCCGGGGATTGTTCGAGTTTTCGGCAAGCTTTTGGTCCAGTAACATCAGTGCCAAATTTTGATCCGGCAACAACACCATGTTTTTGGCGCCGTTGCCGGGGATTGTTTGAGTTTGGACAACTGACGGTTCATCTTGTTGCTCAGATTAGGTAATTTTCTTTTTGTTTTGTTTTCAAAAATTTTTCAAAAATCTTTCAAAAATTTCTCCTTTGTTTTCGAAAAAATTTTTAAAATAAAAAAAATGTTTTCAAAAATATTATTTTTTCTTTAGAGTTTTTAAGAATGAATTCTAGTGTTTCATGAAACATGTTGAATCCTATCTGGCTGTAAAGCCATACCCAAACTGCTTTGGGATTGGTCTTCAACTAATCACCTTAATGGATGTAATTTACATACTAAAGCTTGGCTGGCTATTAGGCCATGCATGACCCTTTGATTGGAGCTTTAGTCTAAAGAGCATAAGATTCCTGGAATTCATATTAAAAATTTTGGAATCCTTATTTTTCTTTTTCAAAATGATTTTCGAAAAAAATTAAAAAAAAATACAAAAAAATTCATAAAATCATAAAAATCAAAAATATTTCATGTTTCTTGTTTGAGTCTTGAGTCAAGTTGAAAGTTTGGTGTCAATTGCATATTCATTTTGCATTTTTTGAAAATTCATGCATTCATAGTGTTCTTCATGATCTTCAAGTTGTTCTTGGTAAGTCTTCTTGTTTGATCTTGATGTTTTCTTGTTTTGCATCTTTTCTTGTTTTTCATGTGCATTCTTGCATCCATAGAGTCTAAACATGAAGGATTTCTAAGTTTGGTGTCTTGCATGTTTTCTTTGCATATAAAAATTTTCAAAAATAAGTCTTGATGTTCATCATGACATTCAAAGTGTTCTTGGTGTTCATCTTGACATTCATAGCATTCTTGCATGCATTCATTGTTTTGATCCAAAAATTTCCATGCATTGAGCATTTTTAGTGTTTTTCTCTCTCATCATAAAAATTCAAAAAAATCAAAAAAATATCTTTCCCTTTTTCTCTCTTAAAATTTCAAAAATTAGATTTGACTTTTTCAAAAATTTTTAAAATCTAGTTGTTTTCATGAGTCAAATCAAATTTTCAATTTAAAAATCTTATCTTTTTCAAAATCTTTTTTAAAAAAAAAAATCAAATCTTTTTCATTTTTCTTAGTTATTTTCGAAAATTTTTAAAAATATTTTTCAAAAATCTTTTTCTTATTTTTATATCAAATTTTCGAAAATAACAATAACAATTAATGTTTTGATTCAAAAATTTCAAGTTTGTTACTTGCTTGTTAAGAAAGATTCAAACTTTGAGTTCTAGAATCATATCTTGTGATTTCTTGTGAATCAAGTCATTAATTGAGATTTTAAAAATCAAATCTTTTTCAAAAAAACTAATTTCTATCATATCTTTTCAAAAATATCTTCTTATCTTACCTTTTTCGAAAAAATGATTTCAAAATATCTTTTCTAACTTCCTAACTTCTTATCTTTTCAAAATTTGTTTCAACTAACTAACTAACTTTTTGTTTGTTTCTTATCTTTTTCAAAACTACCTAACTAACTCTCTCTCTCTCTAATTTTCGAAAATATCTTCCCTCTTTTTCAAAAATTCTTTTTAATTAACTAATTATTTTAATTTTCGATTTTAATTTTCAAAAATTACTAACCTTTTTCAAAAACTATTTTCGAAAATCACTAACCCTTTTTCAAAAATAATTTTCAAAAATCCTTCCCCTTCATCTCCTTCTAATTATTTATTCATCTACTAACACTTCTCTTCATCTCACTTCACTGCTCCTATCCTTACCCTTGTGTTTGGATTCTTCATTTTTCTTCACCCCTATTCCTTTTCTTCTTCTACTAACAATAAGGAACCTATTTACTGTGACATAGAGGATTCCTCTTCTTTTCTTTTTCTCTTCTCTTTCTTATGAGCAAGGACAAAGAAAAAGGCATTCTTGTTGAAGCTGATCCAGAACCTGAAAGGACTTTGAAGAGGAAACTAAGAGAAGCTAAATTACAACAATCCAGAGATAACCTTATTGAAAATTTCGAACAAGTAAAGGAGATGGCAGCCGAACCCAACAACAATAATGCAAGGAGAATGCTTGGTGACTTTACTGCACCAAATTCCAATTTACATGGAAGAAGCATCTCCATTCCTACCATTGGAGCAAACAATTTTGAGCTGAAACCTCAGCTAGTTTCTCTGATGCGGCAGAACTGCAAGTTTTATGGACTTCCATCTGAAGATCCTTTTCAGTTCTTAACTGAATTCTTGCAGATCTGTGATACTGTTAAGACTAATGGAGTAGATCCTGAAGTCTACAGGCTCATGCTTTTCCCTTTTGCTGTAAGAGACAGAGCTAGAGTGTGGTTGGACTCTCAACCCAAAGACAGCCTGAACTCTTGGGATAAGCTGGTCACGGCTTTCTTAGCCAAGTTCTTTCCTCCTCAAAAGCTGAGCAAGCTTAGAGCTGATGTTCAAACCTTCAGACAGAAAGAAGGTGAATCCCTCTATGAAGCTTGGAAAAGATACAAGCAGCTGACCAAAAAGTGTCCTTCTGACATGCTTTCAGAATGGACCATCCTGGATATATTCTATGATGGTTTATCTGAGCTATCAAAGATGTCATTGGACACTTCTGCAGGTGGATCCATTCACCTAAAGAAAACGCCTGCAGAAGCTTAAGAACTCATTGACATGGTTGCTAATAACCAGTTTATGTACACTTCTGAGAGGAATCCTGTGAGTAATGGGACGCCTATGAAGAAGGGAGTTCTTGAAATTGATACTCTGAATGCCATATTGGCTCAGAACAAAATATTGACTCAGCAAGTCAATATGATTTCTCAGAGTCTGAATGGAATGCAAGCTGCATCCAACAGTACTCAAGAGGCATCTTCTGAAGAAGAAGTTTATGATCCTGAAAACCCTGCAATAGCAAAGGTGAATTACTTAGGTGAACCTTATGGAAACACCTATAATCCATCATGGAGAAATCATCCAAATCTCTCATAGAAGGATCAAAAGCCTCAACAAGGCTTTAACAATGGTGGAAGAAACAGGTTTAACAATAATAAACCTTTTCCATCATCCACTCAGCAACAGACAGAGAACTCTGAACAAAATACCTCTAATTTAGCAAACTTAGTCTCTGATCTATCTAAGGCCACTATAAGTTTCATGAATGAAACAAGGTCCTCCATTAGTAATTTGGAGGCACAAGTGGGCCAGCTGAGTAAAAGGATCAATGAAATCCCTCCTAGTACTCTCCCAAGCAATACAGAAGAAAATCCAAAAGGAGAGTGCAAGGCCATTGAACTAATCACCATGGCCGAACCTGTAAAGGAAGGAGAGGACGTAAATCCCAATGAGGAAGACCTCCTGGGACGTCCAGTGATCAATAAGAAGTTTCCCTCTGAGGAACCTAAGGAATCTGAGACTCATCTAGACACCATAGAGATTCCATTGAACCTCCTTATGCCATTCATGAGCTCTGATGAGTATTCCTCTTCTGAAGAGAATGAGGATGTTACTGAAGAGTAAGCCGCCAAGTTCCTTGGTGCAATCATGAAGCTAAATGCCAAATTATTTGGTATTGAAACTTGGGAAGATGAACCTCCCTTGTTCACCAATGAACTAAGTGATCTGGATCAACTGACATTGCCTCAGAAGAGACAGGATCCTGGAAAGTTCATAATACCTTGTACCATAGGCACCATGATCTTTAAGGCTCTGTGTGACCTTGGTTCAGGAATAAACCTCATGCCCCTCTCTGTAATAGAGAAACTGGGAATCTATGGGGTGCAAGCTGCTAAAATCTCATTAGAGATGGCAGACAATTCAAGAAAACAGGCTTATGGACAAGTAGAGGACGTGTTAGTAAAGGTTGAAGGCCTTTACATCCCTGCTGATTTCATAGTCCTGGATACTGGAAAGGAAGAGGATGAATCCATCATCCTAGGAAGACCTTTCCTAGCCACAGCAAGAGCTGTGATTGATGTGGACAAAGGAGAATTGATCCTTCAATTAAATAAGGACAACCTTGTGTTTACAACTTAAGGATCTCTCTCTGCATCCATGGAGAGGAAGCAGAAAAAGCTTCTCTCAAAGCAGAGTCAACCAAAGCCCCCACAGTCAAACTCTAAGTTTGGTGTTGGGAGGCCACAACCAAACTCTAAGTTTGGTGTTGGGAGGTCTCAATAAAGCTCTGCACATTTGTAAGGCTCCATGAGAGCCCACTGTCAAGCTATTGACATTAAAGAAGCGCTTGTTAGGAACCCAATATTTATTTATCTAATTTTATTTTTGTTTTTCATGTTTTCTTAGGTTCATGATCATGTGGAGTCACAAAATAAACGAAAAATTTAGAAACAGAATCAAAAACAGCGGAAGAAAAATCACACCCTGGAGGAAGCACCTGTCTGGCGTTCAATGCCAGAACAGAGCATGGTTTTGGCGCTGAACGCCCAAAATGGGCAGTATCTGGGCGCTGAACGACCAAAATGGGCATCATCTTGGCGCTGAACGCCAGAATTGCACCCTGGAGAAGAGCTGGCGCTGAACGCCCAGAACAAGCATGGTTCTGGCGTTCAACGCCAGAAATGGGTAACAAATGGGCGTTGAACGCCCAAAATGGGCACCAACCTGGCACTGAACGCCCAGAGTTGTGTGCAAGGGCATTTTGCATGCCTAATTTGGTGCAAGGTTGTAAATCCTTGAACACCTCAGGATCTGTGGACCCCACAGGATCACCTCAGGATCTGTGAACCCCACAGGATCCCCACCTACCTCCACTCACTTCTTCTCACCCTCTCTCTCTCCATTCATGGTCATCCCTTCTGTTTTCCATTTACCATTCACATCCATACACCCACCTACTTTCAAAATTCAACATCTCTTTCCCACCCAATCCCACCTATATGGCCGAATATACACATCCCTCCATCTCCTCCATATCTTCTTCTTCTTCTTCTATTCTTTCTTCTTTTGCTCAAGGGCGAGCAACATTCTAAGTTTGGTGTGGTAAAAGCATAGCTTTTTTGTTTTTCCATAACCATTAATGGCACCTAAGGCCAGAGAAACCTCAAGAAAGAGGAAAGGGAAGACAAGTGCTTCCACCTCCGAGTCATGGGAGATGGAAAGATTCATCTCAAGGGTCTATAGCTCAGTGGTAGAACATGTGGCTGCAAATCAAGAGATCCCTGAGATACCTCAAGGGATGCACTTCCCTCCACAAAACTATTGGGAGCAAATCAACACTTCCCTAGGAGAATTAAGTTCCAACATAGGACAATTAAGGGTGGAACATCAAGAGCACTCCATCATCCTTCATGAAATAAGAGAAGATCAAAAAGCAATGAGGGAGGAGCAACAAAGACAAGGAAGAGACATAGAAGAGCTCAAGGACATCATTGGTTCCTCAAGAAGGAAACGCCACCATCACTAAGGTGTATTCATTCCTTGTTCTTATTTCTTCTGTTTTTCGTTTTCTCTATGTTAAGTGCTTATCTATGTTTGTGTCTTCATTACATGATCATTAGTAGTTAGTAACTTTGTCTTAAAGTTATGAATGTCCTATGAATCCATCACCTCTCTTAAATGAAAAATGTTTTAATTCAAAAGAACAAGAAGTACATGAGTTTTGAATTTATCCTTGAGCTTAGTTTAATTATATTGATGTGGTGACAATGCTTCTTGTTTTCTAAATGAATGCTTGAACAGTGCATATATGTTTTGAAGCTGTTGTTCATGAATGTTAAATATGTTGGCTCTTGAAAGAATGATGACAAGGAGACATGTTATTTGATAATCTGAAAAATCATAAAAATGATTCTTGAAGCAAGAAAAAGCAGCAAAGAACAAAGCTTGCAGAAAAAAAAATATAGGCAAAAAAAAATAGAAAGAAAAAGCAAGTAGAAAAAGCCAAAAGCTCTTAAAACCAAGAGGCAAGAGCAAAAAAGCCAGTAACCCTTAAAACCAAAAGGCAAGGGCAATAAAAAGGATCCCAAGGCTTTGAGATCAGTGGATAGGAGGGCCTAAAGGAATAAAATCCTGGCCTAAGCGGCTAAACCAAGCTGTCCCTAACCATGTGCTTGTGGCGTGAAGGTGTCAAGTGAAAACTTGAGACTGAGCGGTTAAAGTCAAGGTCCAAAGCAAAAGAAGAGTGTGCTTAAGAACCCTGGACACCTCTAATTGGGGACTTTAGCAAAGCTGAGTCACAATCTGAAAAGGTTCACCCAATTATGTGTCTGTGGCATTTATGTATCCGGTGGTAATACTGGAAAACAAAGTGCTTAGGGCCACGGCCAAGACTCATAAAATAGCTGTGTTCAAGAATCATCATACTGAACTAGGAGAATCAATAACACTATCTGAACTCTAAGTTCCTATAGATGCCAATCATTCTGAACTTCAATGGATAAAGTGAGATGCCAAAACTATTCAAGAGGCAAAAAGCTACAAGTCCCGCTCATCTGATTGGAGCTATGTTTCATTGATAGTTTGGAATTCATAGTATATTCTCTTCTTTTTATCCTATTTGATTTTCAGTTGCTTGGGGACAAGCAACAATTTAAGTTTGGTGTTGTGATGAGCGGATAATTTATACGCTTTTTGGCATTGTTTTTAGTATGTCTTTAGTAGAATCTAGTTACTTTTAGGGATGTTTTCATTAGTTTTTATGTTAAATTCACATTTCTAGACTTTACTATGAGTTTGTGTGTTTTTCTATGATTTCAGGTATTTTCTGGCTGAAATTGAGGGACTTGAGCAAAAATCAGATTCAGAGGTTGAAGAAGGACTGCTGATGCTGTTGGATTCTGACCTCCCTGCACTCAAAATGGATTTTCTGGAGCTACAAAACTCCAAATGGCGCGCTTTCAATTGAGTTAAAAAGTACACATCCAGGGCTTTCCAGCAATATATAATAGTCCATACTTTGCCCAATTTTAGACGATACAAACTGGCATTCAACGCCAGCTCTCTGCCCAATTCTGGCATCCAGCTCCAGAAACAAGTTGCAAAGTGGAGTTCAACGCCCAAAATGGCACAAAAGCTGGCGTTCAACTCCAAGAATGACCTCTCCACGTGTAGACTTCAAGCTCAGCCCAAGCACACACCAAGTGGGCCCCGGAAGTGGATTTATGCATCAATTACTTACTTCTGTAAAGCCTAGTAGCTAGCTTATTATAAATAGGACTTTTTACTATTGTATTTGACATCCTGAGTTTTATCTTCGGATCATAGTAGTCTTGGTTACTCCGGTTCCCCTCTGGGGCCGAGACCAATGAACTCCATTATCACTTATGTATTTTCAACGGTAGAGTTTCTACACTCCATAGATTAAGGTGTGGAGCTCTGCTGTTCCTCAAAGATTAATGCAAAGTACTACTGTTTTCTATTCAATTCATCTTATTTCGCTTCTAAGATATTCATTCGCACTTCAACCTGAATGTGATGAACGTGACAATCATCATCATTCCCTATGAACACGTGCCTGACAACCACTTCCGTTCTACATTAGATTGAATGAGTATCTCTTAGATCTCTTAATCAGAATCTTCGTGGTATAAGCTAGATTGATGGCGGCATTCATGAGAGTCCGGAAAGTCTAAACCTTGTCCGTGGTATTCCGAGTAGGACTCTGGGATTGAATGACTGTGACGAACTCCAAACTCGCGAGTGCTGGGCGTAGTGACAGACGCAAAAGGATAGTAAATTCTATTCCAGTATGATCGAGAACCTCCAAGATGATTAGCCATGCAGTGACATCGCATCGGACCATTTTCACAGAGAGGAATAGGATGCAACTAATGACAAGGGTGATGCCTCCAAACGATTAGCCGTGCTGTGACAGAGCATTTGGACCATTTTCCCGAGAGGATTGAAAGTAGCCATTGGCACCGGTGACATCCTTACACAAAGCCAGCCATAGAAAGGAGTAAGACGGATTGGATGAAGACAGCAGGAAAGCGGAGGTTTAGAGGAACGAATGCATCTCCATACGCTTATCTGAAATTCTCACCAATGATTTACATAAGTATTTCTATCCTTCTTTTATTACTACATTTCGAAAACTACATAACTATTTTATATTCGCTTGACTGAGATTTACAAGGTGACCATAGCTTGCTTCATACCAACAATCTCCGTGGGATTCGACCCTTACTCACGTAAGGTATTACTTGGACGACCCAGTGCACTTGCTGGTTAGTTATGCAAAGTTGTGAAGATATGTTTAGACCATGGTTCTGTGCATCCGTTTTTGGTGCCATCGCCAGGAAATCAATTTCGAACAATAATTCACAACCTGAGTAACAATTTCGCATACCATGCGCCTAGCACTCTACCCGCATGGTTTCAGCACAACTCTCTAGTTTTTATACCAGAAGTTGCAGCATTCACTATGACGCGTGCGCATTGGGCACGCTTACGCGTGAGCTGGCTTTTTTCTTATGAGAATATCATAACAGAGGTAAACATGCATATTTGAAAATTAACACAGATACCTAATGAAGCAAAGATAAGCAAATAAATAGAATAAAACTATAAAAAAGGAAGATCATACCATGGTGGGTTGTCTCCCACCTAGCACTTTTCTTTAACGTCCTTAAGTTGGACGGTCTATTAGCTCAGTTCTCTTACTTGGCTGGGTCTTTTAAGAGAAAGATCTCCATCTCCTTGTTGTTCTTCACCTTTGCACCATGGTAATGCTTTAAACGGTGGCCATTAACCTTGAAGAAGGTAGGGCTTGAGGGGTGACTCAAGTGGACAACTCAATACGGTTCCACCTTCTCCACCACATACGGCCCATCCCACCTTGACCTCAGTTTGCCCGGTATTAGTATCAACCTTGAGTTATAGAGAAGGACTTGATCCCCAGCTCTAAACTCTCTTCTCTTGATGTTCTGATCATGTACCGCCTTCATCTTTTCTTTGTAGAGCCTTGAGATTTCATAAGCCTCTAGCCGAATGCACTCCAATTCTTCCAGTTGAAATTTCCTTTCAACTCTGGCTCCCCCCAATCCTGAGTTACATTCCTTCACAGCCAAATAAGCCTTGTGTTCCACCTCTACCAGAAGGTGACAAGGCTTTCTGTAGACTAGGCAGAATGAACTCATGTCAATCAGTGTCTTGTAAGCTGTCCGATAAGCCCAAAGTGCATCTCCAAGCCTAGAGCTCCAATCCCTCCTATGGGGTTTAACTATCTTCTCAAGTATAATCTTAATCTCTCTGTTAGACACTTCAGCCAGGCCATTTGTTTGGGGATGATAAGTTGTCGCCACCTTGTGGATAATGCCATGTTTCTTTATCAAACCTGTCATTCTTTTATTACAAAAATGGAAGTCTTGATCACTCACGATTGCTCGTGGTGATCCAAAGCAGAAAATGATGTTATTTCACGTAAAAGAAACAACCACATTAGCATCATCAGCACGGGTTGGAATTGCTTCCACCCATTAGAAACATAATCAACTGCTAACAGAATATATAAGAAACCATTCGAGTTTGAAAAGGGACCCTTGAAGTCAATACCCCAAACATAAAAAATTTCACAAAACAACATGAGTTGTTGGGGCATCTCATCCCTCTTGGATATGTTTCCAAACCTTTGGCATTGGTGGCAAGAGTTACAGAAAAGATTTGCATCCTTAAAGAGTGTGGGCCACCAAAATTCGTAGTCTAAAAATTTTCTGGCAGTTCTTTGAGGGCCAAAGTGGCCACCACTTTCAAAAGAGTGGCACGCCTCTAAGATAAACTAAATTTCAGATTGTGGCACACACCTCCTAATTATTTGGTTAGCACTATATCTATACAAATATGGGTCATCCCATATGTAATACTTGGCCTCACTCTTGAGCTTGTCCTTTTGATGTTTAGAAAAATGTGGAGGGAAGGTATGACTAACCAAATAATTAGTTATGTGTGCATACCAAGGAACCACTTCAGATATTGCTTGCAAGCTATCAAGTGGGAATGCATCATTGATAGGAGTGGAGTCACTTTTTATATGCTCTAGGCGACTCAAGTGGTCTGCCACTAAATTTTGGGAACCATTCCTATCCTTGATTTCTAAACCAAACTCTTGAAATAGAAATATCCAACAGATTAACCTTGGTTTTGACTCTTTTTTAGCTAGCAAGTATTTCAAAGCCGCATGGTTTGAATATACTACCACTTTGGTTCCAAGTAAATAAGCCCGGAATTTATCCAAGGCAAAAATAATTGCTAAAAGTTCCTTTTCAGTGGTAGTATAGTTAGACTGGGTACCATCTAATGTCTTAGAAGCATAAGCTATGATATAGGGATCCTTACCTTCGCGCTGAGCCAGCGCCGCTCCTACCGCATAGTTAGATGCGTCGTACATTATCTTGAACGGCCTACCCCAATCAGACCCTCTCACAATAAGAGTTTGGATTAAGGCAATCTTCAACTTGTCAAATGCTTCCATGCAATCTTCACTCAAGTCAAACTCTACATCTTTCTGCAGCAAACGGGAAAGGGGTAGTGCAACCTTACTGAAGTCCTTAATGAACCACCAGTAGAAACCTGCATGACCAAGAAAAGAACAGACTGACAGGCCCTCAAGCATTTGATCGATGAAAGGTAGTGGATAGTGATCCTTGCGAGTAGCCAAGTTCAAGCGCCTGTAGTAGAAGCACATTCTCTATGAATTCTGCACCCTTGTGGTCATGAGTTCTCCATTCTCATTCTTGACTATGATGATGCTGGACTTCTTATGAACCACTTGTACCGGACTAATCCACTCACTATCCAAGATTGGATAGATAATGTCGGCTTCAAGCAGTTGGGTCACTTCTTTCTTCACAACTTCTAGAATTGTGGGGTTCAACCGCCTTTGAGGTTGACGGATAGGCTTGGCTCCCTCCTCTAAAAAAATGCGATGCTCAAAAACTTAAGGGATTATACTAACTATGTCCGCCAAACACTACCCAATAGCTTTCATGTTCCTTCGCAGTATATTAAGCAATCGCTCCTCTTGTTGAGAAGTAAGCTCCTTTGCAATGATCACCGAGAGCTTTTGATTGTCTTCAAGATAAGCATACTTGAGGTGAGGTGGAAGCAGCTTCAATTCCATGTTTAGCTCATGGCTTGGCACTTGATTATCCGGTAGCACCGGAGGTGGTAAGGTGTCTTCATCATATTTCAGATATTTCCGCACAGTTGCACCTTGAACCATGTTCTTCTCATCAACTATACCATGGTGGACTTCGGCCACAATATCATCAATCATATCACACCGGAAGATAGAATGGTCCTCTGGTGGATGCTTCATAGTGATGCACGGAAAACTTGTCTCGCAACAAATTTCCCTTCGGCAAGTGTACCGAATTGTCGTCAAGTAAAACTCACAATAGAGTGAGGTCGAATCCCACAGAGATTGATTGATCAAGCAACTTTAATTAGAAGAATGTTCTAGTTGAGCGAATCCAGAATTTGGGTTGAGAGTTGCAAAAAATAAAATGGCGAAAATGTAAATAACAGAAAAGTAAATGCTATAATTAAAGGACTAGAAGTAAATGACTGCAAATAAATTGCAGAATTGTAAATGGGAATGGGGGATTTGCTCATAAAAGTAAATGGCAGAAATTAAAGAGAATGGGTAAGATCAGAGATGGGGAGTTCATTGGGCTTAGGAGATGTTGCAATTCTCTGGATCAAGTTCATTTTCATCTCTTCCTCAATCAATGCACTCATTGATCTCCTTGGCAATCTTAATTGATTGAATTACAATTTCTTGCAATTCAATCTCTCAAATCTTGATCAATAGCCAATTCCTTGGTCAATTGCTCATGAGAAGAGATGAAGTATGGTCACTGATTATACCACATGCATTTCCCAAATCAAGTATTGAGAGGGTTATAGTCACATACCCATCCAAACCCAATTTGGTCCAGCATGAGAAAGCACTTCTAGTTTGATCTCTTCATTCCTCTTTCAAGGTTCAGAAGAGATCCAAGTTTGAATAGCTTCTTTTCCTAGATAACTACTCAATTAGATGAAGATCGAAAGCTTTCAAGTAAAATCAAGAGAAAAGATAGAAGAAGAATAATGAAAATTAGTATTGATCCATCAAATTACAACAGAGCTCCCTAACCCAATGAAATGGGTTTAGTTGTTCATAGCTCTAGAAAATGAAAACAAAGATGGAGAATACATCATAAAACTAGAAATTGCAGAGAAGGTAAAATACAGAGAGTAGTTCTCTTTTCCAACTTCCAGAACTCCTTCAACAATTCAAAGCTACTCCTATATATACTACTTCTCTCAGCTTCTAGTTGGCTCTTCAAGTCTTGGGCCTTTGGATCTTGAGTTTGAAGCAGTTCTCTTCTTCATTTGGGCTTGGCTTTACTAGCAGAGAGAAAATGTGAAGTGGGCAGAGACTTTAACTCAGGACGTTAGGGGTGTTAACGTTTAGTGAAAATATAAGTTCGAGAATGTTAGTGACAATCAACTTTCTCACTAACGTTACAAAGTAAAAGCCACGTTAACTTCAACGTTAGTGGCATAAACGTTGCCACTAACGTTGCCTCTAAGTCCTTCGCACACGTTATTGAGACTTAACATTACCAATAACTTTGAAAAGCCCCCTTTGTTCCCACGTTAGAGCCCACGTTAACTTAGTTAACATGGCTCTTTAACATGGGCTTGCCATCCTTCGAGAACGTTAGTGACACTCAACATTGTTACTAACGTTCCAAGGTGCCCCTATGCCTCACGTTAGAGTCCACGTTAACTAGGTTAACGTGGCTTCTAACGTGGCCATGCTTAGCCATCTCCAACGTTAGTGACAATGTTGAGTGTCACTAACGTTGGCCATTCTTTCACTCATCAACGTTAGCTTCCACGTTAACTAAGTTAACGTGGAAGTTAACGTGGCTCCTTGGGGGGTTGTGTGGTTTCTTCCAACATTAGTGACAATGTTGGGTGTCACTAACGTTGTCGACCATTCTTGCTTCTTACGTTAGCTCCCACGTTAACCAAGCTAACGTTGGAGTTAACGTGGTGTGTTTCTCCTTAGGCCAACGTTAGTGACAATGTTGAATGTCACTAACGTTGGCGTTTCTCCCCCTTTCTAACGTTAGAGGCCACGTTAACTAAGTTAACGTGGACTCTAACATGGCCACTTATGAGCATTTGCCAACGTTAGTGACAATGTTAAGTGTCACTAACGTTGGCTCAACTTCCCCTCTCCACGTTAGAGCTCTCGTTAACTTAGTTAACGTTACTCTTAACGTGGTCAACGATGGCTTCGAGAGCGTTATTGGCAATCACTTTTCTCATTAACTTTGCAAGTTACCTCACATTCCTTGCTTCCTTTGGTCCTGAAATCAAGCAATAGAGTGCATCAAAGTTCTAATATAAGTCATGGGCAATGCAGCATACAATTTGTCACTAAACTCATGCAAAATCTTCATGAAATAATGTAAAATGCACAATGTATGCTTGAATTAGGGTGCAAGTGAATATCTACCCAAAACTAGCTTATTTCCTAAGAAAATGCATGAAACTAACCTAAAAACAGTAAAGAAAAGGTCAGTGAAACTGGCCATGATGCCCTGTCATCACAACACCAAACTTAAAGCTTGCTTGTCCCTAAGCAAGTACTGGAACAAGAGAATGATGAATGGTATGCCAAGAGCAGTGAGTCATTCTTGTGGAAGTCATATCACTGATTTTATGGTGGTTTTATGCATAGCAACTTAGGTTCATTCCTGGCTTTCAGACCTTTATCATGTCCTAAAACACTCACTTTGCTTACATCCCATGAGACTTTTATTCATTGATCCCTTTATTGTTATTTCAGAGCTTATTGGTGTTCTTAAGCTAAGTGCTCTGTAAGGGGGCAACTTTTTAAGATAAGCTTTCAGCCAACACTCCCGAACCAGTTGGTTCAAGGTGCTAGGTGTTGAAGCACCCCTAAGGACTTACTTGCTCAAGTCTCTCCCTCATACATACACACCACAGGCACATAGTTCATTTATTTTCCTTCATGAGACCTTGGTGTCCAGCACCTCTTTGGGTTACTAAATGCTCTGTAGTGAGGGTTACTCTTGATAATGGACTTTCAGCTGATAATCCCGGGTTAGTTAACCCAAGTTACCAAGTGATAAAGCACCCCTAAGATCTTATTCATCCAAGTAGATCCCTCACACAAGAACACCACAGACACATATCTTAAGATCAAAACCATTGGTGCCTAGCTTTATTGCTTACTCTTTTTCTTTTGTTTTTCCACTTTTATTATTATTTTCTCTTTTTCTTATTAGGATCTTGTCATATACTTAGTCTCATGAGTATATTCAAAGCAAAGTATTCAGGCCAGATAGTTGTCATCCCACCTTATGGTTGAACCAACTTAGCTAACTTATGATCATACCACAAACTCATGAATGTACTCCATAGTATGAACTCTACTCTGGTCTTTTTAAACATAAACATTCTCTCTTCATTTGATTTAAAGGGACAAGCATACAAGTAAGTAAAGTAAGGATGCAGTGACATAAAGACTAGCACACAGAGACTTTCTTCAATACCAAAAACTTAAAAGACATAATTGAAATAGGTTTAAACATAACATGGAAGCAAGTTCTATTTCATACAAGATCTTCCTTATTTAAAGCATAGAAAACATGGACCAAAAAGAACTCCAGCACCTGTCATTCATGTGGATGCCCATGCTCCCATCCTTGCTTGTCCTCATTGTGTCTCTCTTGAGTGCTTGTACTTCCACTTCCCTTGCCTTTTCCAAGCAGCTTCTTCCAGAAACCACCATCTTCCATCTTCTTCTTGAGTGTCTCCTTTTGCTGTTTCACTTTCCTCTCTTCTTGTTCTACAAAATCTTTTTGGACCTCATCATATGTAGGGATGGCATAGTGTAGCTGATGCATATTACTGGTCATGTAGTTCAACTTGGCTTGAGTGTTCACATAGAACTCCTCCCTATGTAGTTGCCTTCCTTCATTGAGTACACTGAACTCATTGAAAGTTTTCATTTGGGCCATCTGCCGCTGGTTGAGTTCTTGTAAGTGCTTCTCTTGAAGCTCTTGCCTCTCATTCACTTGGTTGATGGCTTGAGTGAACCGGGAGTAGTGTTCCTGCTGCTGCTCCATTTGTTATTTTTGCCATGCTTCCTGTTGGCTCAGCCAGTTGGTTTAAAGGTTCAGTATTTGCTCTTGTCCTTCCATATGTCTCATCCCCAGATCCTCAATGGCTCTTAGAAGGTGATTCATGTTCAAGTTAGCTGGATTATAATACTCTCCTTGTTGATATTCCTCCTGATGAGGTTCCTCTTGGTGAACTCTTTCTTTTGCTTTTGGTTTCCCTATTTGTGGCCTTCTTTGTTGCTGAGTAGGTGTAGTATAAACTAATCGCTTGAGTGTAACTGGCCTCCCTGGGTTCACCCAGTCTGGGTTGCTGTCCTCAAATACTACTTTGGCCTTGTTGCATAAGCAGAGAATGGTGCTGGGGTACCAAAGCCTGGCACCTGAATCAACCTTCTCAGAAGAAATTTGAATCCCCTCGGCAATGAGCTCATTCACATTGATTTCCCCACCTTGTATTAAGCAATGCACCATAGTAGCTCGATTGATGTTTACCTCTGAATTATTTGCAGCTGGTAGAATGGACCTCCTTACGAGTTCAAACCACCCATTGGCTTCAGGGCTCAGGTCTCCCCTCTTGATGAACTTGGGTCTCCCATCTGTGTACCTCTCCCAGTCAGCTGCTATAACACAGATGTCTGACACTATCTCTGAGAGCTCATCATTATCAGGGCTTCTACTTATCCTTGCCTGATAACTGTCCTCATCAAAATGAGGTGATTTCAGGTGAAGAACTCTTGTTATGGCATTTGGGCTGAAGTCCACCTCCTTTCCTCTCACGTAACTTTTGAAGGTTGGGGCCTTGGTTTTATCTTCTCTTACTACATTTGCATAAAATTCTTTGATGAGGTTTCCATTGATCTTCTCCTCTGGACTTGTGAGCAATTGCCACCTCCTCTGTTCGATTTTCTCCAGAATTTGTGGTGACTCATTTGCATTGATTTGGAAGATTAACTCTGGAAATATCTTTCTGGCCCTTATCCGTTCGAATTCACGTTCATGAAAGGCAGTTTTGAATTTCTTCTCATCGAAAGGAACACTCTCCATAGGTTCCTTCCTCTTTTGCCTCTTTGAGCTTGATGATGCCATGAATTGAGTTGCTGTTTTGAGGGGGGGTTGGAGGATACGGATAGATGAGGAATAGGTTGGCTAGGACAGAGTGCGATGAAGGGGGTTGAGCAAGCCAAAAGTATGAAGTGTGGAGAGTGGGAATTTGAGTGTGAGGAATGATCATGCACTAAAGTTCACTTATATAGGGAGATCATGAGTGGATGGAAGGTGTGGATTGCAAGGATTTTTGCTTGATGGACGGTCAGGGTTGTGTACGAAGGAAGGACAAGGATCATCACTTAATGAGAGTGATTGGTTCGGTCTTCAAGGATCTTCCTTCTCCAATGTTGCATGGCAACGTTTCCCCATGCGTTCCCTCTTGAGACATATGTGTAGTGCTCTTCATTAAGTGGCGGAATCTCCCCCCATTTAATTGTCCAATCAATCCATTTTTATGCTTCTTTTCTTTTCCTATAAAGATTTAAAATAAGGAAATTAATATCATAAAAATCAAACTCTACGGCTAGAATAATAAAGAGAAGAAAAAGAGTTTGTTTATTTATGAATTTCAACTAACTAACTACTTGTGTATCCTTATGCATTTTGGTGGCACCATGGGGTGACACCAAACTTAGTTTGAAGCAATGTGATGAAAAGTTTTGTTCAAAGCTCTCAAGACTAGCATGCATCTTGGTTTGCTTTGAACACCAAACTTGTTCTTCACTATATACTGCATGATAAAGATTTCACCAAGTGTTTGTCAAGTTTGGTTTGAAATTCATAAACATTGATTTATTCATTATTTTAAAAACATATAAAACATGGGTTGCCTCCCATGAAGTGCTTCTTTAGCATCACTAGCTTGACGTTTTTCCCTCATCAGGGTGGTTGGTAGTGCTTAAAGTCCTCCCCTCTTGCTGTGGACTTATATCCATTGGTTGGATCAATGATCTCCACATGTTCCAGGGAAAGAACTCTGTTGATAGTGAAGACCTTAGGTAACTGAGATGGTACAGTGGGGAGATTAGGGGGAATATCTGGAAAGTAAGCTGAGACAACTCTATCCCCTGGAGAGAAGTCTTCTGTAGGGATCTTCTTGTTCCTCCACCTCCTCGGTACCTTCTTCTTTGTTTCTTTTGAGGATGCCTTCCGCTTGGTGACCTCTTCTTCAAAAGGAGTTGTGATGCTGTCTTTACCTGCCTCTAGAGGTTTAGGTTCCTCCAATTTTTGCTTGAGCTGTGGCAATTGCTGTTTTCCTTGTTTATCAATTAAGAGGATCTCAGAATGAACTGGCTGTACTTCAGTGCTTGTCTCCTCCTTCAGTGTCTCATGATCATTTGTGCTTAGTTCCTTGTCCTCTTGATCCGTTTCTTGTGAGAGTTTGAAAACATTGAAGCTGAGTCGTTCATCATGGATTCTCAATATTAGCTCCCCTTTCTCTACATCGATAAGTGCTCTAGCCGTAGCTAGGAATGGTCTTCCCAATATGATTGGGTGAGTGTGACTCTCTTCCATATCCAAGATGACAAAGTATGTTGGGAGAAAGTATTTCCCAACCTTTAGCAACACATTTTCCACCACTCCTACTGCTTGCTTTTGAGTTTTGTCAGCCAGTCTGATGATTACATCTGTGGGCATTATCTCATTGATCTGCAGCCTCTTCACCAGGGATAAGGGCAGTAAGTTGATGCTGGCCCCCAAATCACATAGTGCTCTATTGAACATAGTTTCACCTATGGCACAAGGGATGTGAAAACTCCTTAGGTCTCTTCTTTTTGTAGGCAACTCAGGTTGAATAAGGGCACTACATTCCTTGTTCATCACTATAGTCTGGCCTCCTTTGAGTGAGCTTTTCCTGGGAAGAAGTTCCTTCATATACTTGATGAATGCAGGCATTTGTTGAATTGCCTTGATGAATGGTATGTTTACATGCAGAGATGCAAACAAGTCTAGGAACCTTGAGTATATTCTCTTTCCCACAGCACCATTGAGCAGTTGAGGGAAGGGTGCATAGAGCTTCAGCAACTCTTGTTG